>NC_051388.1:8358666-8361166 GCF_015228065.2 Penaeus monodon
ATACACACATACGCATATGCGCGCATGCATACACGCACATCGCGCAGCCACAGCTCTCGACTGCGAATCCAAACCCTTTGTGGGACGCGAGAGACTTTCATATGAGCCGGACCTTATTGGAGTCCGTCTTCGAACGCGCATAACTCAGCTCCTCGGCCTTTATTACATCCGCTGAAAGGGGATCCGAACGCTTTCTGTTCCTATTAACTTTCCTCTTTTGTTCCGTTTCAGGTATTAGGAGAAGAAACGGTTCGGAGGGTTGTGTCTTATTCATACTTTTTTTTCGATTTGTTTTGTGATGCTTTTTTTTTTTTTTTTTTACTTATTTATTTATTTAGTTAACTGTGTTCTGTTTTTGTGTGTGTTATTTTTTCTTTTAATTGTATTTTGATTCCTTTTTTTGTGCGTGGTAGGTGGAGGGGGGGGGATTTTTATTGATTATGAAGTGTCAAAAACGGATATTTTTTGTTATCATTATAATCATTATCATTATTGTTATTATTATTATTATTATTATTATTATTATTATTATGATTATTATTATTATTATTATTTTACTATAATAATAATATATTATTATTATTATTTTTTATGCAAGTGTTTCCTTAGATCTGCTTATTAAAATCAAACACCGAGTCACCACCAGCGACCTAGGGTGATTGAAGTTTGAGGCAATGGAACATAAACAAAACATGTAAAAATATGCAGAACAACCACAAATCAAAACATCCAGTCAAGTCAATTCATGAACACAAAAACACTTCAGATCGATAAAGCTCTTCTGAGAACATGTGCTGTGCTGTTTAAGACTATTTTTTGGACTTCTTCTAATTCTGGATTTCCCTTTATTTGTTCAAGAAACTTATCAGTCCCTTTCTTTATAAGGCCAAGTGCTCCAATAACAATAGGCAAAGTTTTGGTTTTTAAATGCCACATCTTTTTCACCTCTGTTTCCAGGTCTTTATACTTTGATATCTTCTCGAACACTTTCGTTGGGATGTTTCTGTTTGAAGGGATGCACAATCTATAAACAGGCAGGTGTTGGTTATTTTGTCTTTGATGACGATATCTGGACGATTCGCTTGTATAGTACGATCTGTGTGAATTGGAAAGTTCCACAAGATTGTAGCATCTTTGCCTTCAGTAACTGGCTCTGGACGGTGTTTGTACCATTTATCTTGTGTTCCGGTAAAAAAGTGTTTGCAGATCTTCCAATGCAGGTACTTGGCCACTCTGTCGTGTCGAGTTTTGTACTCATTCGGTGTTAATATTGAGCAACCAGACATAAGGTGATCAATCGTCTCAACCTTGTCTTCACAAAACCTACACTTTGGGTCAGTGCCATTGTGCAAGATGTCTATCACGTTAAAACTATATGTAACCACAGGTATTGCAAGAGTGTTAATTGCTGTTAGTTTGTTCTTCGAGTTTAATTCCGTTTTCAGGAAAGACCTTACTCTTCATATGCATTCTGTACATATTTTTTCCTTCATCTACGGTTGTTGTATACCATCTCCTTCGTTTACTTCTAGATATTTATAGGTTTCTTCCTGATCTAATTGCTTTATTACAATATCAACACTTAACTCTATATTGTCAGATGTAACTAGTTTTCCTTGCTTAAAAGTTGCTTTAGCATACTTATACTTATCCATACCTATGTTATCATTAAAATATTTTACGGTTTTCAACAACCCTTCCAATTCACCATCATTCTGAGCGTAAAGAAAAGATGATTGATCTTCTTGTCCATGATCTTATATCCATACCCTGTGTTGTTAAGAAGCTGGGAGAGTGGGATAAGTGCCATACAAAATAAAAGAGGGGAAAAAGAGTCACCCTGGAAGATTCCGCATCTGATTCGCATGTCGTTTGAAATAAGAGCAGGCCTACCGTTTACGTGGCTGAGAGTAAGATTCGTCTCCCATAATGTCATGCTGCTTCGAAGAAAGTTGATTAAGACACGAGAGACTTTGAGAATTTCTAAAGATTTTAGGATCCAAGAGTGTGTCATAGGCTTTTTTATAGTCGATCCAAGCAGTACTTAGATGTCTGTGTTTAGTGTGAGCATTTACGAGAATCATTTTATTTATGAGCAGTTGATCTTTACATCCGTATGATCCTCTGCAACACCCTTTTTGTTCGTTGGGAAAAAAATATTTTGTTCTTTCATGTGTATGTAGGTTCTTTCAGTTAGGATTGAAGTAAGTAATTTATAGGAAGTTGATAAGCATGTAATAGGTCTGTAGTTTTTTGGGTTATCTGTTTCGTTACTTTTGGCCAAGAGATAAGTAGTCCCTCGACATAACCATTTAGGTGTTAAGTTAGGTTCTATCATAATTGAGTTAAAATTAGATGCTAATTTGGCATGCGCTGAAGAAAGAGTATTAAGCCAAAAAATTGGGATCTGGTCAACCCTAGGGGATTTCCATTGTTGGGACTTTTTTAGTGCGTTTTATTATTATTATTATTATTATTATTATTATTATTATTATTATTA
>NC_051388.1:8376166-8378666 GCF_015228065.2 Penaeus monodon
TTTTCTCTTTTGCTGTTGACCTTTTTAATGAAAGATGAAACAACAAGTTGAAAATAACAACCAGAAACCAAAAATATTAAGTATTAATAAATTTCTGTAAAAATCGTAATTGTTAATTTTTCGAACGCTGCCGGATGTACGATGCTTTAGTAATGCTAGCTACGATATAAAAAAAGAATAAGCTAAAAAATAAATGAAAATGGATGAATAATAAAGAAGTCTGAAAAGCAGACTTTTTTTTTGGGGGGGGGGCTTGTCAGTGATAGAGTGTGGGGGTGTCCTTGTGTGTATATAATGTGTTAGTGTGCGTGCGTGCGTGTTGTGTGTGTGTGTGTGTGTGTGTGTGTGTGTGTGTGTGTGTGTGTGTGTATGTGCGTGTTCGTATGTGTTCGTTTGTGTTAGTGTTTATGTGTGTGTATGTGTGTGTGTGTATCATCGTCCACCGAATTTGCACTTGTGTATAAGAATACACGTGTGTACATGTATCCACGAACAAGTATACGTGTGCGCGTTTAGATTTGCATCCTGTGTGCGTGCGCGAGATGCAGACACGCCGTCACCAGTCGCTTCGTTTATTGCTTTCTCTCAAACGGGAATCCCACCAGAGTTTTGCGCAAGTCGGTGCTCTTTTGTCTTGCGTTGTTCCTTCGCTGTGTATCTGCGCTTCGTTCTCTTCGCGCCTAGCTTTCGCTTCCTCTTTCGTTTCGCTTTTGTTTTTGTATTTAGAGCTTGGTTTATCACCTTTTTTTTCCCATCCGGGTTTTGTCTGTTTGTTTGTCTGATTGTTTCTCTATTTGTTTGTTTGTTTTTGTTTGTGTGTCTGTCCCTATTTATCTGCTTGTTTATATCCTTGCCCCCCTCTTTTATTCATTCACTCTCCCTCTATCTTCCTTTACTCCTCACAGTCTTCTTTTCTTTTCTTCCTCTCATTCTAATCTTCCACATCTCCTCAATATCACCTTGCTCCATTTTCTGTAATCTTCGAAAATCTGCAAAATAGTTTTATTTATTTTCAATTCGGTAACGTTGTGGCTGCTGTGATAAAGTCTAAGGTGTGGACAACTCACATCTCAGGCACAGCAGATATAAATAAACTTACTTAACTTAACTGAACTTAGTAAGCAGACATAACTAATCACACACATCTACACGTCCTCTGATACACAAAAACTACTTGACCATTGCAAAGCCTAACGTCTTAATAAGTAAAATTCCAAAAGGTGAATCCACCCACCCATTCCAATAGAAAAAAAATAACTGAATGTGTATTTTCCTTGTCTACTACAAGAAACATATACTAAAGTAAACAACGTCAGTAATGGTTTAAGAACGTAAGGAATCAGTGTATACAATGGACAGTGTATACGAGTCTTACGTCGACGGATCCCAACAGTTTGTATACAAAGCTGGTTGTGCTTGCGTTGTGTGCAAAGATATAGCTGACTGTAACATCAAGTTCCTAAGAGACTTCATGGCTAGGCCAGCACTACAGGGATACTCCTTCTACGGAATTCTGAAATGTCTAGGGACTCTCGAGTATTGTTTTTTTTTTTGAGACTCCCAAAGTGCTTTTACGGATACCAAGTTCTTATAGAGAGAGAGAGAGAGAGAGAGAGAGAGAGAGAGAGAGAGAGAGAGAGAGAGAGAGAGAGAGAGAGAGAGCTGTGAATTGCATTAAACGGAGCATGACGTAAGCAAGAGAGAAAGTAACGTCAACAACCACTGTGTACGGATTCCAGCTTGTGTTCGTGTACGAAGCCCGGCCACGTAGACAGATTACCTAAATAAACATGCATCAGAGACACTGAAAACATAGATCTTATGATAATGAAAAGTTCTCATAAGGAAGAAGTGATGGATCTAATAAACCCACCAAGGCCATAGGATGTGACCTTCGTTAACCCAAGTTCATCAAGTCAATGTGTAGACGGACTTTTGCCCTCTCTTGACCTGGCAAGGGATGCAAACACAAAGGGTGAGGCTAATTCCTGTCAGTTCAGTACCCCACAAGTGCTTGCGTGGGGGAGGGGGGGGGATTGAATCTATCGTAAAGGTTTGTTCCATCACGATAATCTCTTACCCTAAAACGAAATGAAAAATCTTACTGAAATAAAAAGCGAAAGAAATTGTATTTGAAGGCACCTAAAATACCTAAAACTGTCGTATACAGAACTACAACTAAATAATCAAACATAAAAAAATAAACAAACATTAAAATAAGAACAGTAGAAATAAGAACGCAAAATAGATATAGCTCAAGTGATATTCATAAAACTTTATCCCTAAAAAAGAAAAGAAGAAGAAGAAAAAGATAAGTGAATTAGAATATAAAAATTATGCACGAAAGAAATATCGTAATAAAAAAAAAAAATAGATAAAAAATAAAAACACGTTACACAAAACCATTGTAAAAAGGGGGAAACTATCTTAAAAGCAACCAAATACCAATAGAAATGAGAAAAGCAACCATTTAACACGAGGGATAAAGAACTACATGTCT
>NC_051388.1:8393666-8396166 GCF_015228065.2 Penaeus monodon
AATCTGGCAGCAGATCACTCCGAGGGGAGAAGTGCCCCTCAGAAACACATTAAAGCTGGTGAGGGAAGTCTTCGAGGTGCAGCCGAATCCAAACGTGCCAAAAGAAAGCTGAATCGTGACTGTCATTCCAGATAGGATTCCTCAGTCACCAACGGCGATGCTTCACCTTAGCAAAATAGAGCCAATAATGGCAAAGTCGACATCGACTTATTTATTTATATATATATATATGTATATATATATATATATATATATATATATATATATATATATATATATATATATATATTATATATACAGAGAGAGAGAGAGAGAGAGAGAGAGAGAGAGGAGAGAGACACACACACACACACACACACACACACACACACACACAACCCCCCCCCCACACACACACACCCCACACACATACGCGCGCGCACACAGCTGCATCTTTTGAATGACTAGCCAAAGGTTTTATACAAAGGAGACACTCTGGTCCGATTATAGAGATTGTGGATTGATGCTTTTCTCTTTGCATTTAAAATCAACTTGAGTGGTAAAGCATGTTCCTTGTCGCTTTTTCTCTCTGGGAATGCATTAGCCTGATTGGAATGCTTTGGGAGAAAGAGGTAGATAGAGAGAAAGATAGATAGATAGATAGATAGAGAGAGATAGAGATAGAGATAGATAGATAGATAGATAGATAGATAGATAGATAGATAGATAGATAAGTAGGTATAAATAAATAAAGATATAGATAGGTAGATAAATAGACGGATAGATAGATAGGCAGCTAGCTAAAAATTTGATGCATAAAGAGATAGATAGATGAAAACAGACAAACAAAGAAACATAGCTCATTCACTGAAATATGCAACTAATGAAGAAAATCATTATTACGACCAACGTTCGAAAGATTAGTAACATTGTACATAATCCCCAGACTTAATTTTTTTTTCTTTACGAAAGGAAAAGAAAAAACAACATTACACTGTGTTGTTGACATAAATGGTAAAATACAATATCAAATAAATAAATAAATGAATTTATAATGCAACAACCCACTTTCAAGATTACTTTGATATGATGACATTTCTATATTCAAAGTATGATAGATAGATGGATAGATAAATAGATAGACAGATAGAGAGAGAAAGAGAGGAAGAGAGAGTTAGGGATAGGGAGAGGGAGAGGTTTATACACACACACACACACACACACACACACACACACACACACACACACACACACACACACACACACACACACACACACACACACATATGTGCGTGTGTGTGTATAGACAGACAGAGAGAATGAGTTGTCATGTAGTGAGTTACAGACAAAAGCAGACAGATTAACATATAACTAGACATTAAGCATACAGATACATATATTGATAATCTATTCAGCCCAATAAAGGCAAATATAGATGGAAAGATACGTAGACAGACACACGCACAGACAGACAAACAATCAGAAACAAACATACAGACAAACAGACAAACATTCAGATAGACAGACAAATAAATAAATAGATAAACAGATACAGACAGACAGAGAAACAGAGACAGAACTTCCGCCAGTGAGACTCGATCTTAATTTTACAGGCCCGTAAAGAGTTTGACGAGACCATTCCAAATAGTGTATGTGTGTTGGGGGGAGGAGCTTTGTTAATAAAAAAGAAGAGAGAGAGAGAGAGAGAGAGAGAGAGAGAGAGAGAGAGAGAGAGAGAGAGAGAGAGAGAGAGAGAGAGAGAGAGTGAAAGTCTGAGAGTTAGAGGGACAGATATATATATATAGATAGACAGACAGATAGATAGATTGACAGAGAGAGAGAAAAAAAAGTGAAAAAGAGAGAAGAGGAAGAGAGAGAGAGAGAGAGAGAGAGAGAGAGAGAGAGAGAGAGAGAGAGAGAGAGAGAGAGAGAGAGAGAGAGAGAGAGAGAGAGAGAGAGAGAGAGAGAGAGAGAGAGAGAGAGAGAGAGAGAGAAATATAGGAGGTTCAATCATTACTAAACTTTCAGCTGTGAATACTTACCGCAGCGGAAGTTGTTAATTGAATGCCTGGGTTTATCGTGTTTAGTACAGTCACTGCTGCTTCAGTGATAACAATAATGACAAAGAAAACAGGATGCAGATGATAACAGTAATAATACTAATAACAACAACGGCGAAAATTGTAATTATGATAGGAATGATAATATCAATAGTGATGGTAATAAAAAAAAGATAATAATAACAACAAAAATAATAAAAATGACAATAATAATGATAAAAACAGGGATAATGATGGAAATGATAATAACAATAATAATTATAATAATAAGAACAATGATAATAATAATAATAATAATAATAATAATAGTAATAATATTAATAATAACAATGATATTGATAATAATAATAATAATAATAATGATAATAATTATAATAATATTGATAATAATAATAATAATAGTAATAACAATAATAACAATAATAATAATAATAATAATAATAATAATGATAATAATAATA
>NC_051388.1:8422703-8427703 GCF_015228065.2 Penaeus monodon
AACAGCCATGTCCACTGGTAACAGAAATAGAATTATCCACATCCTGTAACAGAAATAGAATTATCCACATCTTATACACACACACACACACACACACACACACACACACACACACACACACGCACATACACACACACAAGCAAACAAAAATGTTGTATACGTTAATTTTCTGCGCTATAAGAAGCCAAGAATACAAACAAACCGCTTTTCAAAATTCCGTTATAGTAAAACCTCGACTTAACTGAAATGCGTTATAACTAAAATCCGTTGTAAGTAATATCCGTTTTAACTAAATTCACAAGAGAAAAAAATATTAAGAAAAAAATAGTTTTTCATTTGGTACTAATTTCAGAACGTAAAGGGAAACAGAAAAGAAAGAAAAATAATAATAATGAAATGAAAGCAGAAACGCAAAATTAATTATAAAAAAGAGTTACATATACACCTCAATTTTATTATATTTGTTACTATCTTTCATACCGATTATTATTATTTTTTGTTTGTCATTGATAAGACGGTGATTTTAGATAGATGTGAATGTAAAGATGTAAACAAAAGTAAAAGAATGTAAGTAAAGTACAAATTTTCTTCTGAGATTAAAATGCAGTAAATGAAAACAGAGGATATGAAGTAAAAAAAAAAGAAAGAAAGAAAAAAGAAGAAGAAAAAAAGGATAATGAAAATAGACGAATAAAAAAAAAGAAAAGAAAACAGACAAAATACAAAAAACTAGAAGAAACAGAAGAAGAAGAAAAGGAAGAGAGAGAAACGTGAAAAAAAAGAAAAAGGAAGAACAGGAAAACCAAGAAGCAAAGAGAAAAGACAAAGGAAACAGAAATAGCCAAGAAGCAGAGGCAACACAAAGAAAACAAGAATATTTGACCTCCTTCTGCAATGGATGACATTATTACGGAGGTGCCAATGCCACCGTACTCAGCACATACAGTCCAGCAAGTGACATACAGTGACAGCAACACTCTGGTTATATTACAAAAGGTCGTAATATTTTCTTTGATACGACGTTGATGCTGGCGGAGGTCGGTGTAAATTCCAGACGTTTTGACAACCAGCCTCCTTCCGAGTGAATTGGGCGGGTCTCTCTTCATCTTTTCTCTCTCTCTCTCTCTCTCTCTCTCTCTCTCTCTCTCTCTCTCTCTCTCTCTCTCTCTCTCTCTCTCTCTCTCTCTCTCTCTGGTTCTGCTTCCTGCGTGTGGGTCGGGGAGGCTGTTGGGGGCTGGGTCCGGTAGGGATAGGGAGGTATGGAGAGAGTATGTGTGTGTATATATATATATATATATATATATTATATATATATCATATATATATATATATATATATATATATTGTGTGTGTGTGTGTGTGTGTGTGTGTGTGTGTGTGTGTGTGTGTGTGTGTGTGTGTGTGTGTGTGTGTGTGTGTGTGTGTGTGTGTGTGTATGTGTGTGTGTGTGTGTGTATGTATGTATGTATGTATGTACACGCATAGATAGATAGATAGATAGATAGATAGAGAGAGAGAGAGAGAGGGAGAGATTTAGAGTGAGAGAAGGAGAGGGAGGGACAGAGACAAAGATAGACAGACAGACCGACAGACAGACAGAGAGAAACAGAGACAAACAGACAGACAGTCAGTGAAAAGGAATATGAATAGTTCCTATGTTGCACAAGAGGTGCTGTGTTATTGCAAGTGGGATGTTGCAACGGTTGGTTCAATCCGACAGATCAACACAGTTTCCCCAAAGAATCTTTCCCACTTTCTGTGTATTTTTTATCACATTTTCTCTGTTTCTCTCTTTCTTTATTTTTCCCGGTGCTTTTTCCTTCTTTCTTTCTTTCTTTTGTTTTATCAGGTTTTACTTTACGTATATATTTCTAAGATTTTGCTTGATTGTTTTTTTTTTTTTTTTCCTTTTTTCTTTTTTTTTTTTTTTTTTTTTTAAAAGAATGAAAAAAAAAAAGGAAAAAAAAACAAAAAATAAAAAAAAAAAAAAAAAAAATTTTTTTTTAATTTTTTTTGTTTTTATTTTTCATTTTTTTTAAAAAAAAAAAAAAAAAAAAAAAAAAAAAAAAAAAAAAAAAAAAAAAAAAAAAAAAAAAAAAAAAAAAAAAAAAAAAAAAAAAAAAAAAAAAAAAAAAAAAGCAAAAAAAAAAAAAAAAAAAAAAAAAAAAAAAAAAAAAAAAAAGAAAAAAAAAGAATTCAAAATATATAATGTCGAAGCAAGCGATTGCATTTCTCGAAAGTAGCTGAAAGTTGAACTAATCTTCTCCACAATGCTATCTTCTCTTAAAGTTTTAATCATTCTTTTTTTTTCTTTTTTAGGAACTGAGAGAGAAGGAGAGAGGGTGAGACTGAAGGAGAGAGAGAAAATGGGGAGAGAGGGAAGGGATGAGAAAGGAGAGAGAGAAGGAGCGAGAGGAGGGCCAGGGAGGAGAGAGAGGAGATAGGGAGGAAGGACCTTGAGAAGGGAGGAGAGGAGAGAAGGAGGAGAGAAGGGAGAGAGGGGAAGGAAGGAGGAAAGAAAAGGAACAGAGAGAAGGGAGGGATAGGAGAGGGAGAGACGTGAGAGAGGGAGAGAAGAGGGAGAGACGAGATCGAGACTGGAGGGAGAGAGAAGGACAGAGAGCAAGGGGGGGAGACTAGGGGAGAGAGGAGGCGAAAAAAAGGTAGAGAAGGGGAGGGAGGGAGAGAGGGATGGAGAGAGGGAGAGAGAGGAGGAAGGAAAAAAAAAAAAAAACAAGGAAGGAAAAAAAAAAAGAGGAGGAAGGAGAAAAGAGGAGGGAGGAAGAGAAAGAAAGGGGAGAGAAGGAGGGATGAAGAGGAAGCGGGAGAGGATGATAAAGGAAAGAGGGAGTAAAGGTGGTAGAGAGAAGGAGAAGGAAAGGGATAAGACAGACAGATAGATAGAAAATTAGATAGATAAATAGATATATACAAGGAGAGAAAGAGAGAAAGATAAGTAGATAGATGGATAAATATATAGATAGAAAGATAGACAGATATAGAAAGATAAAAGGAAGAAATGAAAAGACCCCCGGACGAGGAGAAAAAAATACGGCGCACTTTATATCTTCTTCTTTCTTCTCATTGATTTTTTCCTTTCTTCTTTCTTTAGTTTCTTCTTCTTCTTCTTCTTCTTTTTTCTGTTTCATCTTATCTTCTTCTATTCGTCTTCTTCTTCTTCTCATGCTTATTTTTCTCTTTTCTTCTGGTCTTACTTCGTCTTCTTCATCTGTCGTCTTCTGTTTCCTCTTCTTCTTTTCTTATTTCCTTCTTTTTCCTCCTTATTCGTATTCTTTCTTCTCTTCTTCTTGCTTTCTTCTTCTTTTTCATCTTCTGTCTTTCTCTCTTCTTCTTCTTCTTCTTTTCTTCTCTTCTCTTCTTCTCTTTTGCCTCTTCGTCTTCTTCTTTCTTCTATCTTATTATCACCCCTGCTGATACTACGTCTTCATTCTTCTTCTGCTTATTCGTTTTTCGTCGTATCTTCTTCTTCTTCTTCTTGTATTTTCTTCTTCTCTTCTTTTGTCTCTTCTTCTCTCTTCTTCTTCTCTTCTCTCCTTCTTTTTTTATCTTCTCTCTTCTTTTCTCTACTTCTTATTTTCCTCCTTCTTCTTGATCTTCTCTTCTTCTTATTATCATTCTTATTCCGCTTCTTATTCTCTTCTTGCGTATCTTCTTCTTATTATCGGTTGTGCCTAGTGATTATGTCGTAGTCGTCTGCTTTTCTGTCTTGATTCCTTATCTTTTTCATACTCTTCCTTCGTCTTCTTCTCATTATGTTTCCGTCTTCTTGATTATTATTATTATTAGTATTCTTATTCTTACTCTTTTATCTTCTGTCTTCTTCTTCTTCTTCTTCTTCTTCTTCTTCTTTTACTTATTCTTCTTATTATTCTTTTTCTTCTGATTGTCTTATGCTTCTTCTTCTTCTGAGTTCTTGCTAATTTATTTCATGCTGATGTATTCTCGTCTGCTTATTCTTCTTCTGCTTCTTATTCTTATTCTTCTTTTTGTCTTCTGTCTTCTTCTTCTTTCTTCTTCTTCTTCTTCTTCTATTCCTTCTTCTTCTCGTCTCTGTTCAATAATAATCAGTGATATACAAAATGTCTCATCACAATTTGTAACCCGTCAAAAATATATCCATTTTGATCTTGATCACAATATATATATATCTAAAATATATATAATATATATATATATATACTTATATATATATAGTTTTTTTATATATATATATATATTTTCTCTCTCTCTCTCTTTTCTTTTCTCTTCTTTTTCTTTTTCTTTTTCCAAACATTAAAAAAAAAGGAAACCGATCTACTTTTTTTTCTTATTCCAGTTTCAAAAAAGAAAGAAAAAAGAAAGAAAAAAAGGAAAAAAAGAATGGAAAATTAAAAAAAGAAAATGAAATGACGAAATAACCTATTACAAATTAGCGAAAGTTCGACTAATTTTTGCCACAATTCTCTCGCGCCTTAAAGTTTTAATCAGCTTTTTTGAGGGAGAGAGAGAGAGAGGAGAGAGAGAGAGAGAGAGAGAGGAGAGGAGAGAAGATGAGAAGAGAGACGATGAGTTGATTGAGAAGAGAGACAGAGAGAGAGAGTAGAGAGGAGATTGAGAGAGAGAGAGAGAAGAGAGAGAAAGAGCTGAGAGAGAGAGAGAGAGAGAGAGAGAGAGAGAGAGAAGACGAGAGAGAGATGAGACAGAGACGAGAGGGAGGGAGAGGGAGAGAGAGGAGAGAAGAGAATGACAGCGAGATAAGAGAGAGAGAGAGAGCAGAGAGAGGAGAAAGAGAGACGAGAGAGGAGAGAGAGAGAGAGAGAGAGAGAGAGAGAGGATAGAGAAGAGACGAGAGAGAGAGAGCATTGAGAGACGAGAGGAGAGAGAGAGAGGAGAGGGAGAGTAGGTAGGAGATGAAGAGAGAGAGGAGACAGAGAACGAATAGAGGGTTGATCGGAGGGATGGGAGAGAATCGGGATGAATGAGAGGAAGGAGGAGAGGGA
>NC_051388.1:8432703-8435203 GCF_015228065.2 Penaeus monodon
ATTATCATTATTATCATTATCATCATGATCATTATCATGATCATCATCATCGTCACTATCATCGTTATTGTTATTATTGTTATTATTATTATTATTATTATTATTATTATTATTATTATTATTATTATTATTATTATTATTATTATTATTATTATTATTATTATTATTATTATTATTATTATTATTATCAATATTATCATTGTCATCATTATTATCATCAATATTATAATTATTGTTATCATTGACATCATCATCATCATTATCATTATTATTATCATTAATAGTAGTAATAGTAATAGTAACAATAGTAGTAGTATCATTATCATTATCATTATCATCTTATTTATTATTGTTATCCTTATTATTATCATTAATCTTATTGTTATCATTATCATTATGATTATTATCATTATCATTACGGGGAATCAACGTAAATAAACTAATCAGGGATGCTCGTCGGTACCAGCTGTTCCATCAACATACCTAAATGCGCCTCAACACACTCTCTTAATAACCAGCTGGAAACAACAGAAGAAAGTGATATACACATAATAACTAAAGGGAAATTCATGGCAAGACACTAACCTCGACTAACAGCACATTAAGACCGCAGGGGTACATTACTGGCAAACGAAGCGTGAGGCGTGAGTGTGTTTTACATGTGTTTTTAGTGCGTTTCAGCTTCAGGTCCATTCAGAACTTCGGAATTCATGATGCCATTTATCCGTGTTGAGTTAGAAGGTCAGTTACAAGTTCGTTTTTTTAGTACTCAGTATAGGTTGGATGTTTTTTTTTCTGAATGTACTCTGCTGAAATGGTGGAGCGTCTAATACATTGTTAGATACGGTGTGTATTATTACAAAACGATGAGGGTGATGCTATAGCCATAATGATTTTAGTATGATATTAGTAATTGTTACATCATCATCAGTGAATAATGATAATGATAGCAATACTACTTCTATTGATACTAATTGTCCCCTTGAATAAGGCCATTTTTGGCTCTCTCACGCTCTACTCTTCCTCTCTGTTTCTCATGTCCCTCGGATCTCTCTCTCCTCTTTTCCTCTCATCTTCTCCTCTCTCTTCCTCTCTCTATCTATCTATCTATCTATCTATCTATCTTCTCCCTTTTTTCTCCCTCTCTGCCAACCCCTCTCCCCCCCTCTCTCTCTCTCCTCTCCACATGCCACATGTCCTCTCTCTCCCTTGCCGCCCTCTCTCTTCCTATCCTTCTATCAGCATTTACCAAGAGCTACTGACCATAATGCCAGACGAATATCACCCTTATGCTCAGTCACCGCCTACACGGTCTCCCGACTTACAGCGTCCAATAATTTCTCAACTCGTCCGAAACTTATTTTTGAGGCGAGGTCACGCGTGCGGTCGATGCTTTCGGACACTGGTGTTGAAGTATCATTTTCTCATTTATTCCTTTATTTTTTCTCTTCACTGATTCATCGACTTGTATTTGATGTTATTGTTCATGTATATATATATATATATGTATATGTATATATATGTATATATATATATATATATATATATATATATATATATATATATATATATATATATATATATATATATATATATATATATATATGCTCATTTTGATATCTGTTCATTCATCACTCGAATTACTCTTATTGATAACGCTGCCGTAGTTATTAAATGTAAGCTTTTGAATGTATGGAATTCTGCATTACGAGAATTGATATTCGATAATAACTCATGCACTCGATAACTCATGTACAAAGTAAAAATAGCATTAATGATGAAAAAATCAACCAGAGAGTCTTACCTTAATAAAATCGCATTAATGCTGAAATTTCTTTGATAAGAAATATTTTTGAATAAGGATACTTAGAGTGATATCAAACATTACATCACATACAGGCAGATATCTGTCTATCGATTGGTCTGTCTGCCCGTCTATTCTCTCTCTCTCTCTCTCTCTCTTTTGTCTCTTCTCTCTTCTCTCTCTCTCTCTCTCTCCCTCTCTCTCTCTCTCTCTCTCTCTCTCTCTCTCTCTCTCTCTCTCTCTCTCTCTCTCTCTCTCTCTCTCTCTCTTTTCTTTCTCCCCCCCCCTCTCACTCTCTCTCTCTCTCTGTCTCTCTCTCTCTCTCTGTCTCTCTCTCTCTGTCTCACTCTCTCTTTCTCTCCGTCTCTCTCTCTCTCTCTGTCTCTCTCTCTCTCTCTCTCTCTCTCTTTCTATGAAGAAGAAGAAGTAAAAGAAAAAAAGGAAGAAGAAGAGGAAGAGACAATAAAAGCATGTGACAATACTGAAAAAAAAACTGAAATTCATATCACTCCAGTGCTGAACTTCGCTTATCTTATGCTTTGAAAGAAGTCTTATGAATTTTATGACATAGTAAAACGGACGGAGAAATGCTGGGGACTCGAGCAAAGAATTTTTTGACTATACAAAGACTTTTCCTGTTTCTTTACCTATAAAAAAGCATTATTATCATTGTTGTTAGTATAATACACACACACA
>NC_051388.1:8440203-8442703 GCF_015228065.2 Penaeus monodon
ACGGTAATACTTTTTTTTTAATAGAATTTATATACTATAGATTTTGGTGTTCCTCTTGCTCTTCATCATTAGCATCATCATCCTCATCCTCAGTATCCTCATCCTCATTATCACCATTATCATGATCATCACTATCATTATTATCATCACCATCATCAACATCATTATAACTATTATCATCACTATCAACATCATCATAACAATTATCATCAATATCATCATTATCATCATCACCATCATCATCATCATTATCATCACTATGATCATCACTATCAACATCTTCATCATAACTATTATCATCAACATCATCATCATCATAACCAATATCATTACCATTAGACGTAAAAAGTAAATGAAATGCATCTCCACATAAAGCTAATATAAACTTGTTAATATATAAAATTTTATTTTGGAAAATTGCTTTTATCCTCGAGATGAAAAGATACTTTCTTTTGTATAAGTATTATTGAATTCTCCGTTTAAAGGTTTAATATTTTAAAACGGAATTTGATACCTTTGTTAAGGTCATATATATCAGATATATTTAGTCAAAGCAGCAGTGTTTTCTCATTTATAATTATTTTGATTTTTTTATTATTGTAAAGCGTTGGATTTCAACACTGCCAGCTATTCCATTTCGTAATATATGCACACACACACACACACACACACACACACACACACACACACACACACACACACACACACACACACACACACACAAACAACAAACACACACACACACACAAATCAAAATTATTTTTAAGCTGTATATCTATGCATTTTTTTTCCATTTATACACGAGGCAAAATTCTTTAGAGGATTTAACATCAAACTTAATCAGTACTATGAAAATGTTATTTCATTACTCGAAAAAATCTAAGCTTTTTTTACTCCGTTTACTAAAAGGATTAACTTGCGTCAGATTGCAGCAGATCAATGCAATTCCTGAAAACCCAAGCAAATCGTTGCCCTTCTGATATCAATTTTTTTTTCACTTTTTACTGTGCAGTATTCTTGAGAGGAATGTTTTTAAAATTATCCTTTCTATTAATAACATATGACGTTTATCGTTTTTTTTTTGCGATGGGTGACAGAACAGGGACCTATTGTTTTCGTTAATTTAAAAAGCTAATTCGGTAACTGATAATCTGACCCTCTCTCTCTATTTTTCCTCTTTCTCTATCTCTCCCACTTTCTCTTTCTTTCTCTCTTTACTCTCCTTTCTCTATCTCTTCTCTCTCTCTCTCTCTCTCTCTCTCTCTCTCTCTCTCTCTCTCTCTCTCTCTCTCTCTCTCTCTCTCTCCGTCTCTCTCTTTCTTTCTCTCTTTACTCTAGTTTCTCTCCCCCCTTCTCTCTCTATTTACCCTCCTTTTTCTATTCCATCTCTCCCTCCCTCCCTTCCTTCCCCCTCACTCATTCACTTTTTTTTCCCTCTCCTACTTTCTCCTACCAAGCAAGAAGAATGCTACAAACAAAACTTTATTACTGTGTTCGTATCCCTCAATTTCCTTAAAACAAGTGCGTGTGTGTAAAAAAATATTTTTCACTCCCGGACATTTTGTGGTTATTGACTTTGCTCTCAGCCAGCCACGCTAGAGGCCTGAGTTCAAAACATTTGGGGAACTAAATCGCACGTCTTTTTATTTTTATTTTCACTTATCTATTTATTTTTATACAACTTTGTTTCCAGGAAATACTGTGTAATTAATTTTGGGTGAATAGGGTGAGGAAGTATATGTGTGTTGCTTAGAAATTTTAACCAATTTGCATATTTTTCTCCCAACTTTTCAGAAAATCTCTCTCCAAGGTTTGAAGATGACATATCCAGTAATCTGAATAATGTATATATATATATATATATATATATATATATATATATATATATATATATATATATATATATATAATAAAATACATAGCAAAAAGTCTAAGTTTAGCTAGAAAGCATGTAAATATTGATAAAAGGCAGTAAAATCTTTATGGAAATGATGAAAAATGCGAATTATTTAGAAAAATGTATCTACTTTACCTACTGCAATGAAAAGAATATTGGAACTAATAATGAAGCTGCATATTCAAATGTTAAACCAAAGTTTCCTAATAATCAACCTCTACTAAGTAAAACAATATGTATTCACGAGCTCAGATCTTTATTCCCGATGATAATTAATTCAATGGATTAGTTAAAGAGTAATGAATAAGACCGTTATATGTGCGTGTGTATCTATGTGTGTATATCTATCTACATATACATACATGACCGTGTGTTTCTATCTGCATATACATACATGACCGTGTGTATAAAAATGCATATACATACATGATTGTGCGTATCTATATACATATGCATACATGACTGTGCGTATGTCAAGCACACAACCACACCTTTAAGCATTGCTTGTATGTGTGTGCGTATGTATGTACGAGGTGTGATAAGCGCGCGTAAAAGGTGACGAGGAGTTTGGAAGGAAATGGCCCTGGAGAGCTGAACTGGTGG
>NC_051388.1:8445203-8447703 GCF_015228065.2 Penaeus monodon
GACAGGTATTAACTTAGGCGTGGGCGCGCATGTGTGTGTGTGCATATATATATATATATATATATATATATATATATATATATATATATATATATATATATATATATATATATATATATATATACATACACATCTGAAGCGTCTGGAAATGCTTGTAAGATAGATACACTTTGAAAAATATATCTGGAAGCTCCTCTGGCCATACTCTCCAGAGAGAGAGAGAGAGAGTGAGAGAGAGAGATAGTAATAATAATAAGATAATAATAATAATAATAACAATAATAATAATAATAATAATAATAATAATAATAATAAGATGAAGTTGATTGCAATTATTAGATGAATAAAATTTGATAGCTCCTGTAATTTAAGTAAAGTAAGAGAGAAAGAGAAAAAGAGAGAAAAAGGAAGAGATAGATGAATGAGAAGCCTAGTCTTTCAACAAACGAGTTTTCAAACTGCCCCCCCCCAAAAAAAAAAAAAAAAAAAAAAAAAACGAAGAATTCCTTGCTAATAGCTAGATCTTTTTTTCTTTCTTTCTCTCCTTCTTTTCACTCAATCCGTATGAAATTTGATATCGTACCAGCGTGTCCTTGGCCCAAAGGCAACCTAACCAAGCACAATCTTCCTGTAGTCTTTTGCATAATCCTGCCGAGAGTGCCATTAAGAACGGAGGTTCCTTGTGGACAAAATTAACGAATATTAATCTAATGACCCTGAGTTTCAAAAGAATGGTTTCGTCCGTTATAGTTATTCTATAATAAGAATTACTAAGTATCTTGAATACCAAAAGAGTGCTTAACTGAATGAATATCGAGTGTGAAAGTAATGTGAAAATGAATCCTGGAAAAAAAAGATAAGGATGAAGAAGAAAAAAAACAAATTAGGAAGGATTAGTTAAGAAGGAGGAAGAGGAGAAGGATAAAGAGGCGAACAAAGACGGAAGAAAAGCATTAGAAGGAAAGAAATATCAGGTGTAGATGAAAAAGACTAAGTGGAAAGAGAGAGAAGTGCAGAAAATAAAGAAAATCATATCACTTATGAATTGTACAATAAACAAAATGCCCGAGTTCTGTGACCCCATCAAGTCGCAAAACACAACACATTCATTTCAATGCAAAGACCCAGGATACAGTAAATCAAAACCCCCCAGCCATTTTCATTCATAATAACGCCCCCACAGGAATGTGTCACGGCCTTAAACACACTTCCGAATGCGAGGGAGAATAACATTACTGTGCATAAATACCAATTAAGTGGATATAACAAACCAGTTTTATGTCTAGCGTTGAGAATCCCCTGTTGCTGTCTGTTTCTG
The DNA here is from genome assembly GCF_015228065.2 of Penaeus monodon. Taxonomy (NCBI): domain Eukaryota; kingdom Metazoa; phylum Arthropoda; class Malacostraca; order Decapoda; family Penaeidae; genus Penaeus; species Penaeus monodon. The sequence goes on from NC_051388.1 coordinate 8,446,522, forward strand.
GTCACGTGTTTTCATTACAGTTATGGTTTTGCCAGCTTTGGAGAGCTCAGAACCCGAGGCACGAGGGAGGGAGTGTGATCTTGTGGGAGTTAGACTTGGTCTGTGTTTTTTAAATTGTTTGGTCCTTTTTCTCGTCTAGTTTTAAGAGGAGCATGATGTGTTCTAATTTCTTAAAAAGTTTGCTGGTATAAAAAGTTTCCGATCATGTTTGGAAAGAATATGAGAACACAAACCGTTTTTTTTTTTTCTCTTGGGAAGATCCCCTGCCTAGATGGAATCTTGATTTATTTCAAGCGAGTTCTTTAAGAAATAAGACCCTATCTCTTAAAAGGTAGATTGTGAAAGAACAAAATTCTGAAGGTCGTCAGACGTGCAAAGGCGAGCATCAACACTTAAGCATCACGGGATCATGAAGGCTTTTTAATGCAGAGAGTAAAAGGAATTCCACTTTGAAATAATGAGTTTGTAATTAAAGTTTTCCTTGGAAGAGCCGCTCTCTTTAATGATTATTGACGATGGAGTTGTGATGCGAATGTTGATGAGGTTCGGGATAATGATAATGATACTGCTTTAACCGTGAAAAGAAAGAATATTAAGAATATTTAATACCTTGCAAATCGAGAGGTATAATTGACGCGTTTCGCGACCATAGTCGTTATCAGCATTACACTGAACGTAATGTAATCCTGATGAAGATTTGGAATCGAAACGCGTCAGTTACATCTGCTTTTTTATTTTTTAAAATCTCAGTTCTATTTTTTTCCGGTGTGACAAGACATACTAACGAAAGGTATGATATTGTTGATAATGATAACGATAAAAAAGCATACTTATTAGTTTATTATCATTAATGGCAGCACAAATAGCGATAGTGGCAGCACGATAATGACGATGATAATCGCATGCACAGAGACATTAATTATAATTTTAATTCCTTTCCCTTTATGATTAAAAACAAACTTTCCTTATTATGAGTCCTCATTATGAAGGCTTTGATATAACTGCAACACAACTGCCAATTCATGAATTTACAAAACAAACGTAGTAAATATAAACGAAAAGAATTTAATTCATAGTCACATAACACTATGATGCTAATATGCGGCTGTGAAATGTGTTAAATGATTCGATAATGTTTATGTTTATGTTTAGTATTTGTTATTATGATTATATTTCTGTTAT
>NC_051388.1:8462703-8465203 GCF_015228065.2 Penaeus monodon
GAACAATAAGAAATATACAGCAACGTGTAGAGAACAAAAATAAGCATAACGTTTCGAGACTTTTAAAATTTCCTCATCAGACGAAATAAAAATCCGGTCCGCCTGTCGATATCTTATGTATGTCTGTTTGTCTCCACCCCCCCTCCCTCTTGCTTTCTCTCTCTGTCTTTCTCTCTCTCTCTTTCCATCGCTCTCTCTCTTTTTTATCTCTCTCTTTTCTTCTCGCTGTGTCTGTCTGTCTCTCTTGTCTGTTTTTTTCTCTCTCTTTCTCTCTCCTTCTTTATCATGATTTTCCTTTTCCCTCTAAATACTTCCATGTCTTCGATATGTTAATAAACGTAATAACCTTCTTGATGAATTTGTTAAATGACGGAATCCTATTACAGAACTTCACACATTCCCTTCATTTTCTCTCATTCTGTTCCCTCCCCTAGTTCTCTAGTTCTGAGGCTGTCCTCACTCTTCCCATTTCTCTTTCCCCCTTTCGTGCCATTTCCCTCGCCCTCTCTTCTCATGCCTATATTCTACTACTTTAAAATCTTTATTATCTCCTCTTCTCCGCCTTTGTCCTTTCCCCTTTCTGCAGTGACTGTGGATTAGAGCCAAATCTTCTCTTGAAAGGAAAATTGCATTCTTTTGTCTAATGTTTAAAAGTAACTTTCCAAAGCAAAAATGAATTTCCAAAATGATTGTGTGATTGTGTTTATTTTTACGTGTGTAATTAAGGAACTTTTTATTTCCTCTTTGACTTTTTTTTCTGTCTTTCATCATCATGTCTCTCTTATTCTCTTTTTTATTGTCACTGCCTTTTCCATCCGCTCTCTCTTTCTATCTTCACTTTCTGTTGACCTGTCTGTCAGCCTGCTTGTCTGTCAGTCAGTCAGTTTGCCTATCTGTCTCTGTCTCTCTCACTCTCTCTTTATCACCCCCCCCTTCTCTCCCCTCTCTCTCAACAGATAATGGGAAAAAGTATAGCTATAGGGGATGTTACATTATTTTAAAAAAGTACCCTTCGATTGTTTGTAAGATAGATAGATAGATAGATAAATAGATATAGAAAGAGGGGCAAAAATACAAACACACTTTATCTCTCTCAGTACGTGTTTATCCGGATAAGAACAGCAATCTCTACGTAATAACACGATTTCCCCTAGAACGAGATACGACCCAGGTACTCTCTATTCGCTGCCTCCGTCTCAGCTCTTTGTAAACCGCCGGGTAGAATCTTCCTTAAAAGTCCTTCGAAACTAAAGACTTTTTTTTTTTGTTCTTACGTTACTTTCCTCAAGGTGATTTTCCCGGTTAATGTGTGTGGATGTTTTCAGTCCTTCATTTCTATCTAGCGTTTAGAATGTTTAGATGCAAGAGAGATTGATCCTATTGAGGAAGAGAAAGAGAGTGTCACTGAAGTGTCACTCAAGGAAGTAAGAATTGCGCTAGATATTTCTCCATCTTTCTCTCATTTACGTTCTTTCTATTTTTCTTTCTTATCTTTCACTCCCGTCTTTGTTTCGTCCTCTTTTCTAACTAGTCCGTTTCTTTCCGTCTCTCGTCTTTCTCTTTGTCTGATCGAGAGAGAGAGAGAGAGAGAGAGAGAGAGAGAGAGAGAAGAGAGAGAGAAGGAGAAGAGGAGAGAGAGAGAGAGAGAGAGAGAGAGAGAGAGAGAGAGAGAGAGAGAGAGAGAGTGAGAGAGAGAAGAGAGAGAGAGAGAGAGAGAGAGAGAGAGAGAGAGAGAGAGAGAGAGAGAGAGAAAGAAAGAGAGAGAGAGAATTTCAGCTTCAGTAAAAGAAAAAAGAGAATACATATATGAAGAACAGCCCCATCCGTCCATTCATTCAGCGCTGAAGTAGGGGACTGTCGCGTTCAGTCTGCCATGAAAACTATCCGCAACGGAAACGGTCTTTCGTAATTGGTTCATTCATGACGATGGGTGTCATGCACGAGCGCCGGAGCTTGCAAACTATGGGATGCCGGTTGGCTTTCATTCTCTATCATTTCATCTTCCTTTTTGGTGTTTGCTTTTGTTTTCAGGGTGTTTATGTGTTTCATTTTTTTTGTCTTTTTTATTGTTGTGATTTTCGTGCTATTGTTTTAATTTGTGGTGGGAGTAGTTGCAGAGAGTGAGAGAAAGGGAGAGTAAGAGGGAAAGAAAGAGTGAGAGAGAAAAAGAGAGAAAGAGAGAGACAGAGAGGGAGAGAGATAGAGATAGAGAGAGAGAGAGAGAGAGAGAGAGAGAGAGAGAGAGAGAGAGAGAGAGAGAGAGAGAGAGAGAGAGAGAGAGAGAGAGAGACGAGAGAGAGAGAGAACCAGACAAACAGACAGAAAAGGATATAGATAGAGAGAGAAACAAAGAAAAGGAAAAAGAGGAGATAAATGAAGAAAGGGAAAGAACAACAGGAAAGAAGAGAGACAAGGGGACAAATTAATAATCATAATGATACCAGAGATACCAACACAGATTTAAGAGCGTGAAAAATACTACTTTTAATGACCATTTCAC
>NC_051388.1:8531715-8534215 GCF_015228065.2 Penaeus monodon
CATTGTGTGATTCTGGTATTTTTAACGTTAGTGCCTTTTTGATCTGTTAACATGATGATTGTTTAGCTTTTTTGCTGTTCTGATATTGTATATTTTTGTCAGTTCAGTTTTATGGTGTTTTCATCTTTGTATCACACACACACACACACACACACACACACACACACACACACACACACACACACACACACATACACACACACACACACAAATATATATGTGTATGTATGTGTGTTGTGTGTGTGTGTGGTTATGATGATAGGAAGGATAATAATAGTAATAATATCAACATTAATAATGATTATAACAACAACAATAACGATACTATGAAATAAAATAAAATAACATCAGCAATGATTCTTTTACAGATTACTACTCTTTTTCCTTAAACAGAAATCCTCTAAAAAAACAAGTCATTATTTATTTATTTATTTATTTATTATTCATTATTATTAATATTATCATTATTATTATTATTATTATCATTTGTATATATATATATGTATGTATATATATACATACATACACATATATATATATATGTATATATATATATATATATATATATATATATATAATTTTTTTTTTTTTTTTTTTTTTTTTTTTTTTTTTTTTTTTTTTTTACTGAACCAATATTTGTTGAATACATAACCAGCCTTTAGAAAATAAATCAATGCTTTCGGACAATATTCCCCAAGGTATAAGACTTATTTAATGTCACTACCCATCACTCCAATTTCTTGGTATCTATGTATATTCAGTGAGATGTTAAAAGGCTACTTGCAACTTGAAAGCAACAATGTTTGTAAACGTTAGTTGGACACGCAGCTTGCCAGATTGAAGACAGCTTATTGGATGAAGCAATTCCGCGGGTTGCTTACACAGTTAACCGACAAGTTCTATTAAACGGGAGAGGAAACGAGATTGGAATTAGAATGCACACGAGTTTCTGTTTATTGAGTTAAGTTCCCCGAGAAATCCGTTTTCTTTCAAAGCCCTGCAGTTAACACTTATCTTCACATATTAGTGTTTTCACTTGTTGTTATCGATGTGGCACTTCAAATGATGTTTTCTTAATACTAAACATCAGTTACTCTTCTTATAATTGGATTTCGTTGACTTTGATTATTATCGGAATTAAGATACTGTTTTTAACATTAAATTTCTAATGTTCGTAAATTAAACTGTATTCAAATTCACAGATTGTTGATAGCAGTAGTAATAATGATATTGATGATAATGATAAAGGTAATAATAAGAATGATTCCAGTAATAGTATTTAAATTTTTTAACGTTAAACTCTATATATTTTCTTAACATCAAAGTTCACACAATAAAACAATAAAAATCATAATAATGATAATGATAATAATAAGGTAATTATAATGATAATGACGATGGTAAAAATAATGATAACAATACTACTACTACTGGTGCTGCTAACGACAATAGTAATAATAATTATGATAATGACAATAATAATAGTGATGATGACACTACTACTACTTCTAATAATAATAATAATAATAATAATAATAATAATAGCAATAATAGTAATGATAATGATATAAAAGATAATAATAGTGATAAAAGTAATAATAATAATAATGATAATAATAATAAAAGTAATTATTATTATTATCATTATAATAATAAAAATTATACTAACAATGATTATGATAATAATGAGAATAATAAAAAACAACAACAAAAATGATAATTATAATAATGATCATGATAACAATAATGATAATAATAATAATGATGATGAACCGTATTTATGTTGACAAATGTATAAAAGGTGTGACAATAATGATGATGATGATGATGATAAAAATAATAATAACAATAATGATAATAATAACAACAACAACAAAAACAACAACATCAACAACAATAATAATAATAACAATAATAATAATAATAATATTAATAATAATAATGATAATAATAACAACAACAACAACAACAACAACAACAATCATAATAATAATAATAATAATAAAAATTATGAAAATTAAAATTATGATAGTGCTGCTGCTGATACTTCTAATAATGATAATATTGATTACATAAAACCAATAACAAGAACAGTAATAATGATAATAATGATGATGATGATAAGGATAATTACAGTAATGATGATAATAGCAAATAGATAATAAGCCTATTAAACTAGGATAAAAAAGCTATATAAGTGTTGATAATGACGAGAATAATGGTAGTAACAGATAGCAAATATAATATCAATTACACTGATAGCGGCGTGATAACGATAATAAAAATAACAATAATGATAACTCTGATACTTCTACTACAACTAGTAATGCTACTACTGCTACTACTACTACTACTACTCTTTCTCTCTCTCTCTCTCTCTCTCTCTCTCTCCCTCTCTCTCTCTCCCTCTCTCTCTCTCTCTCTCTTTCTCTTTCCCTCTCTCCCCCCTTTCTCTCATTCTCTCTCTCTCTATCTTTCTATTTCTCTCTCTCTCCCTTTT
>NC_051388.1:8559215-8564215 GCF_015228065.2 Penaeus monodon
CGATAAAACTTGAGTTAAAAAAAAATATATATATGAAGTAACTGAAAACAACAATAGCAAAACCGACAAATATATTTTCCAAACTTTTATTCAAGCTAAACCAAAAATCACCTATGGCGTTCATTCACTGAGTAAATACAAACGCAGATGTATTTCGTAAAAAGAAGAAAAAAAAAAATCGCCCTTTATCAATGAAAATAAAATGCAGTGTATTATTTTCTTAGTATCATCATTATTATTACCATTATTCCTTTTTTTTAAACACCGGGTCACTACCAGCGACCTAGGGTGATTGAAGTTTGAGGCAATGGAACACCAACAGAAATAAGCACACAACTTCTGCAGCAGGCTCCTCGAGTGTATAACAAAAGCAGTACATTACCTCATTATACTCTTCCCTTGTCCATTTAAGTCTTGTTTTCTTTTGATTGTTAGTACAAGATGGTTGAACCGCAGGGCCAGGGGTGGGAGCTATCCCGTCCTAGTGACCTGGCGGGATTTTGACTAATGAAAGAGGTAGACTCAGTTCTGCCTGGGGGGATGCGCCCCTTGTTGATCCGTGTGACTGGCGGTGCTTCATCACCCATCTCCTACTCTTACTTGAGAGGCAGGACGCATTTTAGCCCCACTGCCAAGAAGCTGGATATCCCGCGCTAACCTCCAATTGACATGTCCAGGTCCCCGCGGGCACGGTGTTTGATGAACCACTTAGCGCCCTGTGGACATCATGTAGCCGACTAAGCCTTTATACTGGGGCGGTTTGATTTACCTAAAAGTATGTAAATCAGCGCGCGCGCTTACACACGTGCGCGGGTGATGCGCGTGTACATGGATGCACCCACGCACTCGCATGCGGCGATTTGTGTGTGCACTCGCACTGATTTACATACTTTTAGGTAAATCAAACCGCCCCAGTATAAAGACTTAGTCGGCTACATGATGCCCGCAGGGCGCTAAGTGGTTCGTCAAACACCGTGCCCGCGGGGACCTGGACATGCCTTTATCAATGAAAATAAAATGCAGTGTATTTTTTTTTTTTACTGTATTATTTTCTTATTATCATCATTATTATTATTATTATTATTATTATTATTATTATTATTATTATTATTATTATTATTATTATTATTATTATTATTGTTGTTGTTGTTGTTATTATTATTATTCTAATTATTATTATTATCATTATTATTATCTTTATAATAATAATAATAACAATAACAATAACAAAAACAAAAACAAAAACAAAAACAAAAACAAAACAAACAAAAACAAAAACAAAAACAAAAACAAAAACAAAAACAAAAACAAAAACAAAAACAAAACAATAACAATAACAATAACAATAATAATAATAATAATAATAATAATAATAATAATAATAATAATAATGATAATGATAATGATAATGATAATAATAATAATAATAATAATAATAATAATAATAATAATAATGATGATGATGATGATGATGATGATGATGATAATGATAATGATAATGATAATGATAATGATAATGATAATGATAATGATAATGATAATGATAATGATAATAATAATAATATTATTATTATTTTTATTATTATTGCTGTTATTATTATTATTATCATAAAGATAATAATAATGATAATAATAATAACAATAACAATAATATTTTGTTTCTTTATCTTTTTTCACTCTATTATTTTTATCCTATTTTCCCAGTTTCAGCCTATGGGGATTTTTTTTTCTCTTGTTCCTTAGCTTCTATCAATTTATAAAATTTGCAGTTATTCTGATACTTAATCGCTGCTAATAGAATGTATTTTTTTATATTTGGTTTATAGTTACTTAAAATTCTAACACATATGTATCCATATTTACATCTGTATCTATAACTGTCTATATCTATCTATCTATCTTACTTCCTTTTATCTTTCTGTCTCTATATATCTTTATTCCTTCCTATTCTCTCTATATATATATCTTCCTTTCTTCCTTTCATTTTTTAATCTCTTTCTTTCTTTATTTCTCTCTCTCTTTCTGTCTGTCCTTAGAGATATGGTACCAATAATAATGGCAATAATGCTTTTATCTCCCGTCTCATGGTCTAGCGTCAGCAACCAGTAATTAAAAATCCCTATCTGATACTCATCCAATAACAGATCCTTTCGAAATCCAATTACAAACTCTTTTTTTTTCCTTTTTTTTTTTATTATTCCCCGGACGAATTCTGAAATATCGTAGCAATTAGTCGGGCACCAAGTATCGTCATTTGCAAGGCCGCTATTGCAACTCGGGCGAGAAAAAAACGATGCAATGATCGGCTCAATTGCAACGTAACGACGTACTCTTCGTAACAAGAAGAGTGAGGGAACAGGCAGACGTCACGGGTTGTGATTTTACACGAGGGAGGGAGACGAAGGGTATTGAATTAACTGGTCTCCCTGGCCGTGCTGGTTATCATCATCATCATTATCATTATTATTATCATTATTATTGCCATTATCATTATCAGTATCAATATCAATATCAATATCAATATCAATATCAATATCAATATCAATATCAGAATCAGAATCAGAATCAGAATCAGAATCAAAATCAAAATCAAAATCAAAATCAAAATCAAAATCAAAATCAAAATCAAAATCAAAATCAAAATCAAAATCAAAATCAAAATCAAAATCAAAATCAAAATCAAAAAATCAAAATCAATAGCAGTATCAGTATCAGTATCAGTATCGTTGTCATAGTCATTGTCATTATCATCATCATCCTTATCACTATCATTACGATTGTGGTCGTCGTAATTAGCGGTACCAGAAGCTAAGTCAGAGAGAGAGAGAGAGAGAGAGAGAGAGAGAGAGAGAGAGAGAGAGAGAGAGAGAGAGAGAGAGAGAGAGAGAGAGAGAGAGAGAAGGGGGGGGAGGGAGGAAGAAAGAGAGAGAGAGTGTCAGGTACTTTTTGTCAGTGCTGCCCACCATTTGTCAGGGGTTTGGTTGACTTAAACTCACGGTCTGGTTGCATGAGTGTTATTGACGGAAGGCATCTGACTACTCAGACCGCTCGGCACACGCACTCACCCATCGTCCTCAACGGAGCAGCAACCTTGGACTTGCTCAGGAAGGACACAAAGATAAGGGGGTAAGAGCTGCAGTGTCTTCTCCAGATGGGAGTCACTGAACGCCTGATGCAGAGCGAGTGTGTCGCTGACGTGGCGTTGCGGAATCTTCGCGGTGCTGGACCCATACGGCTTGATCGCGTCCTGCGTCGTGGGCGCCTGTCGTCGGCCGGTGCTCGGTGTGTGTCCTGGCAGGCTGCGTCCCTCTCGCGCAGACGATCCGACATTTTCTGAAACAAGTACACCGAGGGCAGAAACAGGCAGAGAGAGACAGGAGGGCGAAGGGAAGGGGGGGGGGGTTGTGTGATAATAATGGCTGTATGTAAGATATAATCAAAGATATTGCTCTGATACTAGTATTCGAGATTCCATATTAATTCTATTTTTTTGTAATCATTAAAAAAACAACAACTTAACTGTCAAGAGATAGACAAGGGAACATGCTTAGGAAGACAATTGCAATAGTCTGCAAGGACTTGCTTGAGTTGAAATTGTCTCAGGAGAGATAGAGGTGAAATTCTACAAGAGATAAGCATTGTACATTATTTCAAGAAAAGCCAATCTTGGACGACAAACTTCCTAGGAGAAAAGAAAAATGCAACAATGCGAAGATCAACAGTGTGCTTTTGAATAGTACATACATTATACATATGAATTATACGAAATGCGTATTGTTTTTCTCGTATCATAAACTTTGTCTATCACGGACACCAGCAGCAATTCGAGGCAAAGCTGTAATGAAAATCGGAAATGCAGTCCTCATATTCATTCGAGAGCGACTCATTACATCATACGGCACAATAAAACGGGCTATGGGGGAGGAGGGGGGCAAGGGTGGAAAATGTTAGTAAACAAGGAAAATAGATTCCGACCTGACTGCACGAAAAGAATATTCATAATTGTGGCAATATAGTTACAACTATACGGTAATTGCAACATTATAACAACTACTATGCGAAGTCACAGAAATCATATTGCTTTTAGTACGTGAATTTAATGAAGGATGGCAAATCTGTCACGGAATAAACAAAGCTTGCAGAGCAACGCATGGCGCAAGCAGATCGGGTCAGCTTCTTAACGATTGTCATGAGAGGAAAGGAAGAAAATCGTTAGTATGATCGAGGCAATTTTACGTGAATTGGTGAATTATGATCACGAAAATCACGAACAATATGAAATCGTAGTAGCTGATATAATAAAAATAATATCCAACTGACAGATAATAAAAAAAAAATAGAAACAATAATAAATTGAATGTATTTCTAGTTGTGGGAGAAGTCAGATGGCAATCAGAGTTGACCATGTTACCTGAATGAGATTGAAGTCAGGCTCAACATACCCAAGTGTTAAGATGAACTGATAATGACCTCATGGACAGAAAGGTCAGGAAGACAGGTCACACGTGGTCAAAATTTGGTCTTGAAAAGCAAGTGTAAAGTCAGATGAAAATCACTCTTACAAAATATAACTCACGTATATTAATTCATCTGTTTAAATGAAATTAACTTTTAAACAAATATCACGACACTAGAATATTAAAACGCTAGTGACCCGAACAGATATATTGCAAATAGGTAGAGAGAAAGGGAAAAATGTGGAAGGAGGGTGTCTAAGGAGAGGGGGAGAGTTAGGAACAAGGGCAGGTGGGGAGGTCTGGAGAAAGAAAAATGTTCGCTTATGGATAATTCCACCATGTTCTAATTATTTCAATAAATTTTCCCAACTAATGTATCGTAAAACCGAGCCGAAATAAATATACTGAATGACAAAAAAATGACGAAATCTACATCAACAAGGCATCGATTAATGCAATGGGGAAATATTGATAAGAAAATATGTCTAGAATATGGCAATACTTCACAGCTGTACCCACATGGGCATAAACTTTCAAGAAAAA
>NC_051388.1:8614215-8616715 GCF_015228065.2 Penaeus monodon
GTGCGCCATCACTTCGCAGTTCCCCCATAACGATCCTGGGCTTTCCGCTCCACGAGCGGGCGTGCTGGGTGCTGTACACCCGCCTGAAGGCTAGCCTTCGTCCGCCATGCATCCTCGCCCTCTCGGCTGGAAGGGGTTATCGAGTCCTAAGCTTTTTTCAAGATGCAGGCGCGCATTTCTGCACAACCGTAGGAAGCTGGTACTTCAGCCGCCATTTGCGATAATGTTAGTGAGCAAATCTAGACTTGGTTATTTTTATAACTATAGAACGCATTTAAAATCAAGTTTAATGACCAAGAAAATAATAAAGATGTATTTACTTTTAATAGTGATTATTGTAAATATGTACGTTATCACTAAAACTGTATTCTTTCCCTTATTTCTTTTTTTTTTTCTTCTTTCTTTGACGGAGTTTCCTAAGTGTCATAACCCCTGAAAAGACCTGTAGAACTCCCTAGTGAATGCAACTTGCTCATTAAATAAACTTCATACCATCGTAGAGCTTTCATTCAGAAAAATAAATGATATTTACCACCTCTAAGTTCTGATTCTGACCAACGCTGAATACTTGTAACTTTCTCGAGGTCGGGTCTCCTAAACAGTACATTGCTGGTTACTCTGATATCTCGCAACCCCTGAAAGGCTGTAAAAAGACTAAGTGAATCGGAATATATTAAGCTGATATTCTAGAACAGACCATAACTTTTGTCATACCTGGGTTCCCGCCATCCAGCAGGTAGATGCTCACACCGAAGGGAAAAAGAATTCTATGATCTTGCATTTCCCTTCCACACACGCCCACGCAGACGCTCAGCCTACACTCTCTCCCTTTTTTACATTTACACACTTACACATTCAGCACACATTGTATATTTTCCTTCTCTTATACAACATTCACATCCTCATACACAACACACACGGTTCCCGAAACTACTTATCTGTAGGCCTGAAATCTTACATCTGTTCACTGCAGACGATTTTGTTTTCCTGAATAAAAACCTTTATCTCGGTCGAGACCGAACTCAGTCAAACATGTCGAAGTCTACGGCTCTTTACAATTATCATCATTACTGTTGTTATTATTAGTATGTGTTTGCACAACACTCAGACTTCACACTGAAAAATTTAGGTACATCGTCCTATAATAGTAATAATAACAACAACAATGATTACAACAGTAATAATAATAATAATAATAATAATAATAATAATAATAATAATAATAATAATAATAATAATAATAATAATAATAATAATAATAATAGTAATAATAGTAATAATAGTAATAATAGTAATAATAATAATAATAATAATAATAATAATAATAATAATAATAATAATAATAATTATTATTATTATTATTATTATTATTATTATTATTATTATTATTGTTATTATTATTATTATTATTATTATTATTATTATTATTATTATTATTATTATTATTATTATTATTGTTATTATCATTATTGTTTTTGTTACTATTATTATTATCATTATCATCATTATCATCATCATTATCATTATCATTATCATTATTATTATTACTACTATTACTATTACTATATTATGTTTTTGCGCAAAACCCAAACTTCAGATTGAAAAAAGCATTACGTACATTCGTCCTGTGAACCATCAAATACCCATTTTCTCAAATTCCACACATTAAACAAGCCCTGTGAGAAAGGCGAACCGAGGCAGTTGCACACTTAAGGCAATGCAACTCTTGACAACTTTCAACCTTGTTCCAAGTTCTCAATGGCCTGTTCATTTCCGCTCATGGCTTTTTGTTGACCTCGTTTCCTGCTCATTTGGAAGGTCAGGGAAGTTGGGGTCGAGGGATTTGGCGAGGATTGGGCGCTTTTTTCGGTTGTGGTTGGGGGGGGGGTGATAGGGAAAGGTCTTGGTGGTTTGGTATATGGGGAAGTTCTATTTAAGTACAAAGACAGTGATATTATGTACATACATACATACACAAATACACACAGGCACACGCGTATGTCCACGAACAGATACACACACCCGCACCCACACACACACACACACAAACACACACACACACACACACACACACACACACACACACACACACACACACACACACACAAACACACACACACACACACACACACACACACACACACACGCACACACAAGCGAACGTCCTCACACACAAACACACGCACACCCGAACGTCCTCACACACGTCCATATTCTATCGGAAATTATAAGCACGTACCTACTCTCACATAATCAATATTCCTCTAGTTCTTCCTAGTCATTCTATAACTTCACTTTGCAGGACCTTAGGACACCGCAACACACAGGCACATCCTTCCCTGCCATCCATCTCACCTTCCTTCCTTATAAAGAAGTATCGCCAGAATGTGTCCTTATGAAGGGAAATTCCATCACACTGTGGGGTTGGCATATATTACGCTGTTAATAAATGACACCCATTTTTCCCCCTCAGCCTCCACCGCAGCTCAAGGAGGAGGAG
>NC_051388.1:8685661-8690661 GCF_015228065.2 Penaeus monodon
ATATATATATATATATATATATATATATATATATATATATATATATATATACATACGCGCACACACACACACACACACACACACACACACACACATACACGCACACACACACACACACGCACACGCACACGCACACTGTAAGAGTCGCAGCACTCTGGTACAATGGCTAGCAGGGGTAGTGATAGTTTGTATGACGGCTTGACTCTTTATTAATAAGAGTACAACGCAGGAAGGTGAACACACAAGACGATGCCTTAGGGTAAAGCGGTGAGCGCGGAGTCACGTGTCCGGCCAACCCACCCTGAGGGCGAAGGCTTAGCCGACCCTACCACGTCGGGCGCTGGCCACGAACTGCAGGTCAGACGAAGTCAGATAAAATCGTCATCTACGCCCTCGCTGATTTGATGGTTCTAAATTGGACTTGGAGCTACGTGGTTTATTGATAAAATGGCTTACACAAATCATGCTTATGTATACGCCACACACACACACATATACATATACATATAGACACATATATTTACATATATTCCTGTACACATACCTACACATATGTGTCTGTGCTTGTGTGTTTGTGTGTGGGTGAGTATGTGTGTGTGTGTTACGATTGGGTTACTTCCTGTTGGATAGTAAAGGGTTTATGCAGTTTTATTCTGTGTAATGATATATAATCAACTCGATCAGGAAAACGAATACGGGAAATATATATGCGTATATACGTGCATAAAAAGAGAGAGTAAGAGAAGGAAAAAATGTTTCAAAATACGGAAATTAAATTTTAAAATTTAATTGAAAATTCATTTCCTGCCATTGCCATCATCACCAAAATTTAGTCAATTGATTCCATTACGAAGCATAACCAGCCAATAGAATTTCATCATGTCCTTGTTAATTCATCAACCCATAAACACCTTGAAAAACAAAATCCTAGGTAGTAACAGCAAAAAACAAAACAAACATTTGTGTGTTTCGATACATACATTCACTCTGAGAGATGAAATCCCAGGACAAGCGAGTCGCCATGATGAATCTTAACTAAACAAGTAAACTAACAAAGGCAGTAAAAAGAAGAAGATGAAGAAGAAAAAGAAAAGCACAATCCTCTTTACAAGCCGGAAAATTCATATCTCAGTTTGTGAGCTGTGTCACACATGGTATTCCTCTTAGCGTGTCCTGTACGTCTATTCCTTCAGAGAATGAGGAGAAGAGGGAAAATGAAAAAAATCTTTATCGTCTGGATGCAAAGGAGGAAAAGCGGAGAGAGAGAGAGAGATAGATAGATAGATAGAGAGAGAGAGAGAGAGAGAGAGAGAGAGAGAGAGAGAGAGAGAGAGGAAAGAGAGAGAGAGAGAGAGAGAGAGAGAGAGAGAGAGAGAGAGAGGGATGAGACAGTGTCAAAAAACGGAAAAAATCTAGTAAGATTACTTAATTTCACCCTTCTCAACTTTTAGACCGGAGAAGCCCACAATTTAAATCTCTAATAGTTTTTCCTTGTTTATTTTCTCTCAAACGTTAATAGAAGGTCTAATATTTAAGAGGAGGATAAATAAAAAACAGACCTTTATCTTCATAAGCGTAGACTCTCCATTTAGCACATGGATGAACTCTTGTATAATTCAAGATCTTTTAATTGAAAGGGACTGAACACTAGGTTGTTGACTCCACCATCCATCCACAAGTTTTTTTGGGTTTAGATTTGATTTATTGCTTTCAGTTAAATCACGCCAAAAAGAAGAAAAAAGTAAGCCATGAAAAAAAATTGCTCATGTATGTTATACTTCTTCAGTGATCTGCCTTAGGAGAGGACCCTACATTTATCATTATGTGACATATCATACGTGAATTGACCAGGGAAATGACCAGAGGAATCCCCGTTGACTTCTCCGGTTAGCAGTGTCTTCTACGAGGCGATGAACATGGCCATTGACTTCAGATTAGGACTTCTGCTCAGCAACCTGATATTTCAACCATAAACGTACGATCTGCTTGAAGCAACATCCACCTGCATCAATAGCTTCACGTTTCCCTGACCGAGGGCTCAGTGGTTAATATGCCTTGGGTACAGGACAGCTGGGCCGCGGTGGCCGAATGGTTAGAGCATCGGACTCAAGACTGTCACGACGGCAATCTGAGTTCGAGGGTTCGAGTCACCGGCCGGCGCGTTGTTCCCTTGGGCAAGGAACTTCACCTCGATTGCCTACCTAGCCACTGGATGGCCAAACCAGCCCAAGTCAGTGCCGGGTAAATAGAGATGGTGACTCGATAAAAAAAAAAAAAACACCGGGTGGAAGGCAATGGCAAACCACCGCTCTAAATTGCCAAGAAAAATCATGGAAGCCCATGATCGTCAAGGCCGCGGTGGCCGAATGGTTAGAGCGTCGGACTCAAGACTGTCACGACGGCAATCTGAGTTCGAGGGTTCGAGTCACCGGCCGGCGCGTTGTTCCCTTGGGCAAGGAACTTCACCTCGAATGCCTACCTAGCCACTGGGTGGCCAAGCCAGCTCAAGTCAGTGCTGGTCCCAAGCCCGGATAAAATAAGAGAGAATGATTACCTAAAAAGGTAACACCGGCACTCTCCGTGGAAAGGAACTGGGGACCCTACCACGTACTCACTCCAAGAGCATCACAACATGAAAACTACAATTAAGTATCATGCTGTGACCACGGCGGCTCAGACATGAACCTACCGTTAAAAGAAGAAAGAAGAAGACAGGACAGCTTGATGAATATTGCAATCGATCTTTTAATATTTTTCTTCCGTTAGCCAGCCAACCAAGGAGTCGGGTTTGTACCAACTTGCTAGGGTGTACCAAGTGTCCGCGAGTTTTCCTCACCCTGGACAGACATTCCGCTCGTCAAGCCTGTAGAAAAAAGGAGATTTTTTTAAGTATTGCCATACTCGGACCGCCATTTTATGTGTCCACTCTTTTCGAGATCAGAACACAAAATTTTACTCGCTCTTTCGTTACTAGAGAGAACTGAAAATACCGATCGTCAATATGCATGCTTAATATTCAAGGCAAACCAATTCAGCCTGAATACTTATATATAGGAATGAATAAATTTTAAAGCATGTTTCACCAAATTTTATAGACACATGAACTTCAGCTTCTTAGCATCGTTAATTGTAAAGCATTGATAGGTACAATTAGCCAGCGACGTTCAATAACAATAAAGCTCTAGGTTCAATAACAATAAAGCTATAGGTTCACACATGAATACTAAGCATGATAATCAATTTAAAAATGTGTTGTCATCAGGAAAATAAGATAGAGGCGATACCGCTCGATGACACACAAAACTAATGTATTTTCGTAGTTGCTGTATTTGTGAGTGATCCAAGTGATCATTTTGAGCATAACTTTTGCATGGAGGCCGACTTTGTACTTTGGGAACCATTTTTTCCAGAAAGTAGGCCTGACTAGGGACTAGAAAGAGAAAAGAAATGAAGTCGAAAGTTCAAATACATTTTTCTTAGGCCAAAAAAAAAATCAGACCTAGGGGTTGAAAAGAAACCAGATTACTACACCTTGCCGTTAAAACCTACAACCTACCACTCCCAATCTTTCTCTGTACAGTAATATATTACACTGTACCTATACAAGACGCAACAATGCCTAGTCGTACATCTTACAGGCACAACAGAAACTTCCATGTCGTGGAAACTTCAGTGGACCGTAAAGAATTTAGTGCCCAAGGTAGGACTTCCTTGAAATTACGTGGTGTAAGTTTAAAGAGGGAAAAAAGTGGTGTAGGTCTAAAGAGGGAAAAAAGTGGTGTAAGTTTAAAGAGGGAAGCATCGACGTGTTTTTAATGTATTGAATTCCCTATCTGAAATCGACTGAAATCTTTAGACTACTTTAGTGCCACGTAGAAGGGCATTGTTGGAAAGGAATAGTCAAGGTTGTTTGTTTGTCCGTAAAGTTTTCGTTGTTGTCGTTTCATGTTTCATGAAGAATTATCACCATCATTATTGTTATTATTATTATTGTTGTTTTGTTATTATTATTATTATTATTATTATCAATGTTATCATTATTATTAATTACTATCATTATTATCATTATTATTATTATTATCATTATCATTATTATTATTATTATTTTTTTTTTTTTATTATTATTATTATTTTCACTCGTCATACTATCATTATCATATCCATCACCATCACCATCACTATCACCATCACCATCACCATCACCATCACCATCACCATCACCATCACCATCACCATCACCATCACCATCACCATCCCCATCACCATCACCATCACCATCATCATCATCATTGTCATCATTATTAGTATTATTGTTACTGCTACGAATATCAACATTTTGCTCATTATTAATTGTCTGTTGCTATTACTATCATGATTATAATAGTTTTCTTATTATTACTTTTATCATTATTATCATCTTATCATTTCCGTTTTTGATAATAATTCTTATTAGTTGTAGTAATAAAAATAATAGTAATAATAATAATAATAGTAATAATAGTAGTAATAATAATATTAACGATAATGATAATAATAATAATAAAATATAATTATAATAGTAACAAAGTAACAATGATAATAATAACAATAATAATAATAATAATAATAATAATGATAATAATAATAATAATAATAATAGTAATAACAATAATAAGAGGAAGAAGAAGAAAAGAAAAGAAAAAGAAAAAGAAAAACGAGAGAGAGAAAAAAAGAGAGAAAACCCAAAATAATAATAATAATAATAATAATAATAATAATGATAATGATAATGATAATAATGATAATAATAATAATAATAATAATAATAATAATAATAAGGAAAATAATAATGGTGATAAAGATAATGATAATAATAATGATAACAATAATAACAATAATAATAATAATAATAATAACAACAACCACAATAACACCAATAATAATAATAGTAATAATAATAATAATAAGCTTTTCTCTCTCTCTTTCCTTTTCTTCATTTTCTTCATTTATTTGCTTGAAGT
>NC_051388.1:8743161-8745661 GCF_015228065.2 Penaeus monodon
GGTTTTGCAAACAAAAAAAAACTCGGGCTACCTATTTTTCATACATTTCCACCGACCATCAATGGATCTTTGAGGTTCCACTACGCATAGACGTTATGCCTGCATCCTTGACATACCAAATATAGGATAGATTTCAGTTTCCCTCAGTGGTATGGAGTTTTATTAAACAAATTCCGTCTTTAATCTTTACCCCCATAATCAACAAGGTAATATTATCGCACACTTCTCAGACCTTTGTACTTTTATTTCCATTTGAAAACTTTTGATTATACAAAGAACAACAATAAAGAAAAGAGAATTGACAATGACACATATAATCCTAAGAAACGAAAAATTTAAGAGGTCAATGACCCCTTTGTGTTACGATGGCGTAAGATTATACATAATACTTCACTACGACGTCCAGCCACCGTTTTCTTTTACGACAAGACCGTAACTTAAGATTGCGCGAAGGAGGGACTAAAGTTTTATTTGAAAAAAGTAAGTATACATTGAGGGAGAGGAGAGTGGATAGCGAGGTTGGGTAGAGGGGAGAGATAAAGAGATAGATAGATAGATAAGGAGAGAGAGAGAGAGAGAGAGAGAGAGAGAGAGAGAGAGAGAGAGAAGAGAGACAGAGACAGAGACAGAGACAGAGACAGAGACAGAGACAGAGACAGAGACAGAGACAGAGAGACAGAGACAGAGACAGAGACAGAGACAGAGAGACAGAGAGAGACGGACAGACAGACTGACAGACAGACAAACAAAAATGTTATAATGATAATGATAATAACAGAAACAATAGATATAACCATAATGATAACAGTGATAACTTTTTGATAATGATATTAATAGTTATGGTTATTGTAGTGATGATTACAACAATATAAATAATAATAATGACAGTAATAATATCATTATTATATATTATTGGAATGATAATGATGATGATAATGATAATGATGATGATAACGATGATATAATAATGATAATAATAATAATAATAATAATAATAATAATAATAATAATAATAATAATAATAATAAGTAATAATAATAATAATAATAATAATAATGATAATGATACTAATAATAATAACAATAATAATAATAATAATGACAATAATAATAATAATAATAATAATAATAATAATAATAATAATAATAATAATAATAATAATAATAATAATAATAATGATAATGCCGCATAGCCCGTCGCGCGGATCAACAAGGGGCGCGTCTCCCAGGGCAAGACGCGCCTGGGATCGAAAAGTATGCTACTGAGTCTACCTCTTCCATTAGTCAAAATCCGCCAGGTCACCAGGACGGGACAGATCCCACCCCTGGTCCTGCGGTACAACCATCTAGTACTAACAATCAAAAGAAAACAAGATTTAAATGGACAAAGGAAGAGTATACTGAGGTAATGTACTGCTTTTACTATGCACTCGAAAATCCTAAAACGAATAATACTGATGACACCTATAAAAAATCAACTTTCTTCGAAACAGCATGAAATTATGGGAGACAAATCTTACTCTCAAACAAATGAACAGTACTCTTATTTCAAACAACATGCGAATCAGATGCGGAATCTTCCAGGGTGACTCTTTTTCCCCTCTTTTATTCTGTATGACACTTATCCCACTCTCCCAGCTTCTTAACAACACAGGGTATGGATATAAGATCATGGACAAGAAGATCAATCATTTATTCTATATGGATGACTTGAAACTTTACGCTCAAAATGATAAGGAATTGGAAAGGTTGCTGAAAACTGTAAAAGATTTCAGTGATGACATAGGCATGAAGTTTGGTGTCGATAAGTGTGCTAAAGCAACCTTTAAGCAAGGAAAACTAGTGGCATCTGACAATATAAAGTTAAGTATTGATACCGTAATATAAGAGTTGGATCAGGAAGAAACCTATAAATATATAGGAATAAATGAAGGAAATGGGATACAACAATCATAGAGTAAAAATATACGTACAGAATGCATCCGAAGAGTAAGTTCAATCCTGAAAACAGAATAAAACTCGAAGAACAAACTAACAGCAGTCAACACTCTTGCAATACCTGTGGTTACATATAGTTTTAACGTGATAGACTGGAACTTAAGTGAACTCAAACAAATTGACACCAAAATTAGAAAGCAATTGACAACAGAATGTAACAGAATGTATCACCCTAAATCAGACGTAGACCGTCTGTACATCCCTGGAAGTAAAGGAGGTTGGAATTATCGTACAAAACAACAACGATTGGTCTCTTGCAATACTTAGATCTAACCAGCGATTGGATGCTTCAATTAGTTAGAGTACATGAAAACTCTAAAAAATTACACTCAATAGTAAAGGAATCAAATAAATGTTCTCAGGAATTAGGTACTGAAAGCAAAAATATCGAACATATGTTGCCAACACTGGCTGTTAAACATAAAAAACAAAAAGCAAAGAAGGTCGGACAAGAAAAACTTGAATCTAGGTGGCATGAAAAGCCTCTCCATGGACAGTTTGCA
>NC_051388.1:8775661-8778161 GCF_015228065.2 Penaeus monodon
CTATCAATATAGTAATATATTCCTCATACTTAATTTCGATTTTGATTTCAAAATAAGATCTAATCTTCGTCTTGATTTGGTCTTTCAAAAAAAAAATCAGTCACTATCTTCAGCATTTGATTTCATATATAAAAACCTATTCATAAAGTAACTACTGACTGCAAAAAAAACATTTTTTCATTGTGATATCTTTCCCAACATAGGAAAAACAACAACAAGAACAAAAACAATATATATCGCACTCAATCGCATCGCCTATAAACGAAATAACAAAACAAAAAAGCATCGTTCTGATACAAACAAGCGACGAAATCACAATAGATGACTTAACACCCATTCCTCTTCCCTCCCGTTAGTGTGACGTTAGTGTGACGACACTTCACCATGTCAACAGGACACAGCGCTGACTCAGGGACTGTGCCTTAGGAATAGTGGTTACTGAGGGCGTCTGCTATTGATTTTCGGTCCTTTAGAGACACTCTGGATTAAATGCTTTTATTGTGGTTAAGGTGAGAGAGAGGAAAGGCGGCGAGATGGAGGGGTGAGGGAGGAAGAGAGAGAGAGATAGATAAAAATAGATAGATAGAGAGAGAAAGAGACAGATAGATAGATAGATAGATGGAGAGAGAGAGAGAGAGAGAGAGAGAGAGAGAGAGAGAGAGAGAAGAGAGAAGCAAAAAACTTAAAAGTTGACCAATTTGCCATCATTATTCCAATTTCCTCTTTCAAAGTTGCATATGATCTCATCTCGTTCAAAAGATGCCTCCAGAAATGCATCAGCATTAGCATATAACGTTTGACTTTTTACTATTTCACAAGCATTCCACTTTTTGTGTGTATGTGTGTGTTTGCGAATGTGTTATATATATATATATATATATATATATATATATATATATATATATATATATATATATATATATATGTACATAAATATATATATACATATATATATATATATATATATATATATATATATATATATATAAAAATACATATGTGTGTGTGTGGCTTGTGTGTGTGTGTGTGTGTGTGTGTGTGTGTGTGTGTGTGTGTTATGTGTATATGTGTGTATGTGTGTATGTGTGTGTGTGTGTGTGTGTACGTGTGTATGGGTGTACGCGTGTGTGTGTGTTTATTTTTTTGTCTGTATGTATACATGTGTGTGCCATTGTTTGAAAAAAAAAATGTTGATTTAAAACCTACAGGAAACAAGGAGAATGGCATAACACATTTCTACTCCAACAGTTTTCAGAGTTTGGAGTTTATGGACAGAGGCTGGATATAAGAGGTCGGGGGGGGGGGCAGAGGCTGGATATAGGAGGACGGGAGGGGAGGGGGCAGAGGCTGGATATAGGAGGACGGGGGGAGGGGCAGAAGTTGGATATAGGAGGTCGGGGGGGGGGGCAGAGGCTGGATATAGGAGGTCGGGGGGGGGGGGCAGAGGCTGGATATAGGAGGTCTGGGGGGGGATAGGACGGAGGGGAGGGGGGTGAGAAAGAGGCGGTGAAAGGAAAAACTGTAACCCAATCAACCGCTCTTTAGAAACTTTCTGAATAAAATGTGCTGAGAGAGAGAGCGAGAGAGAGAGAGAGGAGAGAAGAGAAAGGAAGAGAAAAAGGGGGGGGGGAAGAGAGAAAGAGATAGATAGAGAGAGAGAGAGAGAGGGAGGGAGGGAGGGAGGAAGAGAGAGGAGAGAAGAGAAGAGAAGAGAAGAGAAGAGAAGAGAAAAGACGAGAAGGAGGAAGAGAGAGAGAGAGAGAGAGAGAGAGGGAAAGAGAGAGAGAGAGAAAGAGAGGGGGGGGAGAGAGAGAGGGAGGGAGGGAGGGAGAAAGAGAGAGAGAGAGAGAGAGAGAGAGATAGATAGATAGATAGGTAGATAGATAGATAGATAGATAGATAGATAGATAGATAGATAGATAGATAGATAGATAGATAAATAGACATAGACAGATAGACAGATAAAGAGGTAGGTAGGTAGATAGGCAGACAGACCGATAAATAGAAAGATAGATTGGTAGAGAGATAGATAGACATAGGTAGATATCTATGATAGATATAGATACATAGATATATAATTCTTTACTTACATACATGGATATATAGCAATGATAATAGTATTAACAATGGTTAAAAAAGAAAAAAAAGGATTCTGGTGACAAGAGGAAATGCATCAGAGTGACAACAAAATTAAATGATTAAACTTTATAAAAAAAGTAAATATACATAAGGTAGATACTGATGTATGAATAAATGTGAATATACAAATAAAAGTAAACAATAAATGAAGGAATTACTAATGTGGAGGCACAGAGAATATATGAATATGAAAGAAAGACATACAGAAAAAGATTTTAAAAAAAGATAAAAATAAAAAATATATATATATAAAGCTTAAGCCAAAATCTTTATTCATGTTACCCCCAACGCCTTCGATTCATCGCCAAGAACAGATTGGTATTTAATCAAAGCTTAAATTTGATATTTGTAAAGTGATTAC
>NC_051388.1:8790661-8793161 GCF_015228065.2 Penaeus monodon
ATGTCTTCTTTTGCCTCGATTATTGCCTGAAATTTCATGGTCATTCTGGCTCTTTAAACATTTTCCATGTGCATTCCAGGGTGTTTATCTCTTTATCTTTGGGCATTTTGACTGGCGGCGCTCTTCCTGGGAGTTATACCGAATGCCTCTACATCAACATACACACAAGGGCCGAAGATAGGAGAGATAGAAGTCAAGGGCAAACACTTAAGCCATTTTAAGATTTTTTTCCCTTCCGATTATCTTATTTTATTTTCTATAACTTAGATAAGGGGTAAATAGATATGGGAAATGTCAAAAGCAAACTGAAAGCGTTTGCTTGACCTGCTAACCACCTCAGAATGGATGAAAAAGAATGCAGTAATATGAAATACCAGAAAGTTTTGCGAGAAAGTGATAACGTTTGTGGGCAACCTAGACGCCTGTATGACAAGGATTGTATCATCAATCTTTACTCCTACGATTGTGTTAAGTACAAACATGCAAATGCTACAGGGGATTGCGTAGAACAAGCATGGAAAGTCGCAGTGTTTCTTTGTTTGCATGAATGAACCAGTGAGATTGTGGGCGATTCTATTTGAAGTGACAAGCATGAAATGTGAATGTTTAAATGAACAATATGTTGATGAATTCCAGAAATATGACATGACACCCCTATATGAGATATAAAGCATAGCAAACCTTCCCGTCTGAGAAATGTCCAATCGAAATCCTATTCATAACTGAAAGTATGGTAAAATACGATCTAGCTTGTGCATTAAAGACAATCGAATTCGTTGCAATTGACAAATATATGTATCTAATAACAAGATTTTTTTTTTTACATGTGCTGTGAGAGAGATACAGCGCATGTATTTGGTAAGGTGTTTTCCATTCATTAAATAGCGTGCATACTAAAATGACGAGAAATTTACGGTAATATTTAGGTAAAGCGAGCTGATGAATGGCAGGCATTGTCAGAAAATTTAGTGACCTGATAAAAAAATGACAAAACTTAAGTATATAAAATTAACTAAGACAAATTCACAAGAGTGACCTAATTCTCAGAATGAGAGTATACATGACCCTAGTGTAATGAAACAAATATTTAGGAATGAGAGAAAGTTGAAATACCTAATGAAAGATATGTTACAAGTTTATTTAGTCTCGTCTATTGGCAGCACTCGAGCTTGATTACGAGGAGTGCAGATAACGGGAATAAAATAGACCATCGCCTGATACTTATATCCAGCTTCAGTATCACTAATTATACCAACAAGAATGATTAATGCAATCATGAATCCATCAAATTCGTTACAGGTGACAGTTATAATTATCTAATAACAAGAAAACAAAATCCAAATAAGTGGTCTATTACACAGTGTCCAATTCGTCGCTCTTGTGGGTCGTTCTCGTGCTCTTCGAAGGCAAAATATCGAACCAAATACATATATCCTGTAGCTCGATCATCATCCTCAGGTAGAGAGCGTGTGATTAATAAACCGGTTTTACGTCAGAGACTACCTTGCAAGGGCTTGGACGGTATATTTCAAAGCATCTTCCAGGAGTGAGATGATTCTCTAAATGACAGTAATTATGAATCCATCGATTTTGATACAGTTAACAATTCTATTTATGTACAAGAGAACACCGGAATTCAAAGTAGTCTGTTATACACATTCCAGTCCATCATTCTTATGGGTCATAGAGCAGAATGTCTAACGGATGCATTTAGCCTGCAGCTTAGGTAGAAGGCATATGAACGCTGATCCAGTTTTACATCAAAAACTCCCTCGGCAAGGCTAAGAAGGTCTCTTCTTTTGAGGAACACGGGTTTTGGCAGGTGGAGACCGGTCTCCGGGTGGATGCCCTTTCTAAATCTCACCTTCTGCAGAATTCGAACTCAGACACTGGATGACCGGCCATCGTGATCCTCAGCCACACCTGTTACAGCTGCGCCGCGGCGGCAGCCTCGAGAGTATATGAGAAAAATTCACTCTAAAATTGAAAAGGGTCAGTGGCAATAGTTAGGGAAAACAAGTAAGAGAATGGAATGCATAGCAGAGAAAATTAGTGAATTTCTCAGTCAAAGAAACGAAATTCAGTTTCATAAAATCAGCCAAAAGAATTCACAAGTATAACCAACTTCTCAGAATGACTGATTTAATTCAAATAATTAACAGATGTATAAAAGGTATGCATGAGAATGAATATCTTCATAATATAAGAGAGATGTATTTGACCGGTTTCGATTGTTTCAGAAATTCATGTATTTCTGACACAATCGAAACCGGTCATATACATTTCTCTTGTATTGTGAAGATATTCTTTCTCATTCATACCTCTTATACATCTGTCAATATGAATACGGTCCATCAAATAGTTAAGAAAGAGTAACATGAAATACTAAATTGAATGACATGTTATATCAAGTCTCTCATTTTGGTCACACGAAAGTTCGATCAAGATGAGTGCAGGTAACAAGAATAACAAAAAGCATCACCTGATATTAAGGTCCAGC
>NC_051388.1:8800661-8805661 GCF_015228065.2 Penaeus monodon
TCCTCATACATATCTTACACTAGTTTCAATTTTTTTTTTTTGACACTTTCTCTCATACACCTCCACATTTCTTCTCTCGACACTCTCATATTTTTTTTTTCCTAAATCTGTTAATACGAAATGTGGGTCTCTGATTTTTTCCATGCTTCTCCAGCATTTGCCATAAAACAAAGACTGCATCTGTTGTTCCCCTATCCGATATAAATCCAAAATTGTTGTTGACCTGTTGTTCATTTCAGTTACTCATTTCAGCCCCTTTGCAAAATTTTCACTGAACATGATATTTGCTTAATGCTCCAATAGTTCCCACAGTCATGGATATTAACCTTTGTCTTTGTATATTGGCACAGTCACACTCTCCCTCCACGCATCTGTCATATTTTCTTGATTGTAAACCTCCATTAACTCCCATAATATATTCACTCGTCCAACCTTCTCCACACTTTCCAGTATTAATCAGGGCCGTTGCCTTCTCATGTTTCATTTTTCTCAACGCTTCTTTAACTTCATGTCTGTTTATCTCCGGTGCTTCTCGCTCAAGTGGTGTTCTTTCCCGGAAATTCTTTTTTCATTTTCTTCTCTCAGTAGCCTCTCAAGATATTCTTTCCGCCTGTTAATAATAATCTACTTGATATACAGGACTCATTGTAATTTACCTTTCTTTTATGTCTCCGTTAAGGGCGCAAATCTCCTGAGTCATTACGAGCAAATAGGCCTAAACTTCCCTTAAGTAGAACTTATTGGAGTCCCACCTTCTGTTAATGAACGTATGAGGTCCTCAGTTTATTCTTTTATGATTGTGAAGACAATATTAATGTATTAAAATGTTCACATTTTACAATACAAATTCTTTCTATTTTCAATAATATTATCATTATCCTTATTTCTCTTGTTATAATTGCCATCATTGTTAGTTATCATTTTCGCTATTATTGTTTTAGTAATAATGCTGTTGATTATAATGAAAATAACAACTACTCTCACTATCATTATTATTAAAATTATCAGTCATTATTATTATCTTTATCACTATATATAATTACTATTATGGTAATTATTATTATTATTATTATTATTATTATTATTATTATTACTATTATTATCATTATTATTAGTATTATTAGTATTAGTATTAGTATTGTTATTATTATTATTATTATTATTATTATTATTATTATTATTATTATTATTATTATAATTATTATCATAATTATTATCATCATTACTATTATTATTATCATTATCATTATTATTATTACTACTATTAATATTTTCAGCATAATCAGTATCATTATAACCATGAACTCTCTACACTGATTAATTATTGAGATACTATACTATTCTGTTAACATTGAATCGTATTTATACCCTAGGCATTTTTCGCTCTTATAAAAGAAACATGAAAATTAACTACTTTGATGCAGTTAAATATAAAAATGTATATAGTTGTTTCATAGTAATTGCCTTTAGCATTTTCGGTAATAATCAAGAAGGAAAAATAAAAGGGAATAGATAGAAAAAAAAGGGAGAAAGAGGAAACGAAATCATAAGAGAAAAAAGGAGAAATTTTCAGAAAACGAAAAATTAAAAGTTGGATAAGAAAATAAACAAACACATTAATGCATTTCCTAAATAAAAAAAAATAAGCAATGATAAAAGTATGAAGAAAACACGGAGAGTAGAAAATGATAATAAATGAGAGAAAAAAGGAGAAAAAAAAAGGATTCTCGGACAGGCAAAGGTCGCTGACACATCAACATCTTTATCCTTCTCGAACAGCTCCTTCGGGAACACTTGCCTCCTTGGACCAACGAAGATACTAATTCCTCTCGAGATGTTTTACTGTGCCATAAACCGCGCACACTTTCACGCGGGTGACTCAGTGAACGCAGGAGCTACCCCTTCTTTTACGCGGTTTTGCCCGTTTTCATGCGGTTTTGCCCCTTTTTTGTGAGCGGTTTTGCCTCTTATGCGGTTTTGTCTATGTTATATGTGTTTTTTGCTTTTTTTTAATGCGGTTTTACTTTTTACGCGGTTTTGCCATCCTTTAAAATGCGGTTTTCCTTCCTTTTAACCCCTTTTCAGTGCGGTTCTACTCTTTTTCTGCGGTTTTTCCAATTTTCAAAAAAGAAGCATTGTATATTTACTTAATGAAATCAAAATTTGCAACAGCTATTGCCTTGGTGCATTTGTTGATTTTACATTGGACTTGTTAAACAGCTTAATGCATAATGTTAATGTAAGTAGAAACAAATTTTGGGTTATGGTGAATAGTAAGAGTATAAATAAAGCTACATACCTGTATCGCTAAGAAATTATAAAACATGAAATTATTTCCGGTGCCAATAATTGTGTGAGAACTAGTATGTCTATTTTACACTAATGCCATTAGAGTATGATATCTTATCATCCTTTCGTTTTATAAGTATCGCTATTACAAATAATGCATGGCAAGAATAGTGATAGCACAAAATATTATTAAAACTATTGCTGATAATAATGATAGCAATGGTAGAGGTAACAAAGATAAATATCATCATCCCCTTATCTACAGCGCCACACGCTTGTAATTTTGTGTATATGGCACACACACACACACACACACACACACACACACACACACACACACACACACACACACACACACACATATATATATATATATATATATATATATATATATATATATATATATATATATATACATATATATTTTTTTTTTTTTTTTTTTCAGCCGTTCATTCCACTGCAGGACATAGGCCTCTCTCAATTCATGAGAGGTTATATGGGAGTGCCACCCTTGCCTGATTGGATGCCCTTCCTAATCAACCGCGGTTTGTGCCACGGCGGTGACTTCCCATACAATACATGCGCTTCTCAAGGCGATATGTCGTTTTCTAGGAGGGCAATCGAGGCGAAGTTCCTTGCCCAAGGAAACAACGCGGCGGCCGGTGACTCGAACCCTCGAACTCAGATTGCCGTCGTGACAGTCTTGAGTCCGATGCTCTAACCACTCGGCCACCGCGGCCTTATATATATATATATATATATATATATATATATATATATATATATATATATATATATATATATATATATATATATATATATATATATATATATATATATGTATATATATATATATATATATATATATATATATATATGTGTGTGTGTGTGTGTGTGTGTGTGTGTGTGTGTGTGTGTGTGTGTGTGTGTGTGTGTGTGTGGGTGTGTGTTTGTTTGTTTGTGTGTGTATGTTCTGCATGCATATACTATACATACAGTATACTTTACATGCATATGGGCACAACACAACACATACACATAGCCAACACGTGCCTCCACAACTGACCCAAGCCTGATATTTACAACAGAGACTTGGTAACCGGCATGTTGCAAAGGAGACCGCCAGTATATCTCGTGCAACGGCAATGTGTCCCCTGGAGTACAACACCTCTACGCTATAGCTACTGTACCTTTTCCGACTTCCACTGCTATTGGCTTGTGCCTATTTTTCCTTATTTGGCCCTCTCGCTGTCCAGTATTTTGAGGGGAAAGAAAGAGAGGGAGGGAGATCTATAGAGATAGATAGATAGAGATGTTTGTGTGTGTGTGTGTGTGTTTTGTGTGTGTGTGTGTGTGTGTGTGTGTGTGTGTGTGTGTTTTGTGTGTGTGTGTGTGTGTGTGTGTGTGTGTGTGTAGAGAGAGAGGGGGGGGGAGAAGAGGAAGAAGAAGTACAAGAACAAATGAATATGTGTGTGTGAGAGAGAAAAAAAAGAGGGGGGCGGGCTGGAAAAATGGGTGCGAGAGAGAGAGAGAGAGAGAGAGAGAGAGAGAGAGAGAGAGAAAGAAAGAGAGAGAGAGAGAGAGAGAGAGAGAGACAGAGAGAGGGGGGGGAGAGAGAGAAAAAAAGAGAGAGAGAGAGTGAGAGAGAGAGAGAGAGAGAGAGAGAGAGAATAACGCAATAGTAAAGGCTATCAGGTTGTAGATACTATTACGCTGTTTGATATAGTGTCCGAAGTGCGTAAAGCCATATCATCGGCAAAGAATACTGACACACGGAAGAGGGTTTTACTGTATACCAAATAAATATCACATTACCAAGAAGTTTAACGTAAATCATACCTTTAATGATCGTGCAGGGCCTCCTCCCTGTCCCAAAACACAAGGAAAACCCGATATTTAAAATCAATTTCAACTTACGGTTTGGCTGGTCGCTGAACCGAGTTCCTGAAACGTATTTCCTCTGAACACTCTGAGAAGACAGTTGAACCTGTGCTTTTGTTCAGCGATTATTCAGAACTATTTAGATTTTATTACCCTCGGCGACCTTATGATTTCCCTGGTTACAGCATCTACCCAGTTTCTGTATCGCTCCCTCTGAAGTTACTACTGTGATCGAAATGTAGGGTTATATAATTAATAGAAGCTTATCATAGCATCTCTTCATTTTTAACACAGTCTTAGTTACATATTTATAAATCTTTGGAGCCTCCTTTTTACAAAGTTTGCCTTCGTGGAACTCAAAATCATCCATTCCCCTCAATGGAATGAAAAAACCCAACTCGTATATCTTAGGTCTTTCTGTTTTCATTACTTTTCCATATTGACATGTAGTTGAAACTATCGGCGAGCCATGTAAAAGAAAGAGAGAAAACAGCTTCGGAATTTCTTATCTTCAAGATGTGACCTCAATCTCAGCCTCCGTCCCACGCAACCAGATCGTCAACAGAAAGGGGAAACTCTATCAAACTCTTATTAACTCGTCTGCAAAGCGTGGTTGGGTGTTGTTCCCTTGCCCATGTGTATTGCATTATTTCGCAGAGATAGGTAGAGGAGGGAGAGAGAGAGAGAGAGAGAGAGAGAGAGAGAGAGAGAGGAGAGAGAGAGAGAGAGAGAGAGAGAGAGAGAGAGAGAGAGAGAGAGAGAGAGAGAGAGAGAGAGAGAGAGAGAGAGAAGGAGAGAGAGAGAGAGAGACGGACAGGGACAGAACCAAA
>NC_051388.1:8835661-8843161 GCF_015228065.2 Penaeus monodon
CACACGCACACACGGACACGCGCACACACACACACACAAGCACACACAAACACACACACAAACACACACGCAAACACACACACACACACACACACACACACACACACACACACACACACACACACACACACACACACACACACACACACACACACACACGCGCACGCACGCACACACACACATACAAACAAACAAACACTATCATCAGAAGAAATACAAAGGCATCACTGGAGGCCGATAAACCTAGTGTAATGGTTTTAAAACAATTATGAGCTTGCACTGAAGTTTACAACTCCTGAGATATCAATTCGCTTTCCAAGCGTGGATCAGCGGAGGTTGCATAAGCATCGGATTGCAAGATGACATCATCGTGGGAGCCCCCCCCCCCTCCCCCCATCCTGAATAGTATGCAGTAATCAAGTCAACGAGTAGCTTTTTCCCTCAAGGAAGTCCGTGGAGACGATTTCTTTCCTTGCGTTTATGCTAATCCCAGCGCCTGTAGCGAAGATACTTAATGCAATTTGGAAACACTTTGGAAACTTGATGAATCCCTGGAGTCACAGTGACTCATCACACACACACGCACGCACGCACGCACGCACGCACGTACACACACACACATTGATATATGGGTGAATGTATGTACAGCATAATGTATAATCATATAGCACAGACTTTGTACACAGCTGCGATGGTGATGTCCCGTCATAAAGTGGCGCCATGTCACTGCCCTGGTGTGAACGGTCCTGATTCAGACTGACTCGAACCGAATGACTCTTCATGAACTGAATCGATTCGCTTGACGTAAACGCGACCGAACTGCCGTAAACGTGAGACAGTTCTTGTTTTCTCCTTACTGTGATGGATTTTGATTTGCATACCAGATCCTTCGGCAAGTTCAGCGCGAGTCTTATGTGGATGGCCATCAGCTTAGCTTTTCCCTCCGCTCTTCGTGATGTGTTCTACACAAGCTATATCTCACACACACACCAGGTGCGCAGTGAGGCACAGGTGGACGGCGCCTGATTCAGCGGTCCATACGTGCACATAATTCAAGTCAAGTGTGAATGCATATATATACAGATATATACATAGGTATGTATGTATACATACATACACACACACAAACACATACATATATATATATATATATATATATATATATATATATATATATATATATATATATATATATATATATATATGAATATATGCACATATATGTATGTATATATATGTATATGTATATATGTATATACATATATATATATTATGTCTATATGTATATTTTTTTCATATAGGTAGATCGATAGTTACACAACACATAAGAAAACCGATTTTTCATCTTATTATCATATACATTTCCAATCAAAAATGTAACTAGAACTGTCCTTTAAAATCTCATGAGCACTATTACATTTTATTTTACATATTTATTTATTTATTTATTTATTTATTTATTTATTTATTTATTCATCTATCTATTTCTATCCAAATCGAGTTTTAGAACCTATTAGAACCCTAAGGACGAATAGAGGAATGCGAGGGAAAATAAATCGAAAATCCTTTTTAAAACGAAAATGTCTGCCCTCAATAATGGCAAATAGGTTTAAAAACGAAATTGTGAATCGTTGATCCCACTTCACCGGATGGTAGTTTATAAATATATTTTCCATACAGGTATAACAGGAATTCAGTATCCGTTAAGTTTAGATTTATATAAGCGTGAAACCCTTTGGAGGTCACGTTGATATATATATATATATATATATATATATATATATATATATATATATATATATTTCAGTAATATGATATACATATATAAGATGTATAGATGTGTGTGTGTGTGTGTGTGTATTTGTGTGTGTGTGTGTGTGTGTGTATTTGTGTGTGTGTGTGTGTATTTGTGTGTGTGTGTGTGTGTGTGTGTATGTGTATGTATGTATGTATGTATGTATGTATGTATGTATGCATGTATGTATGTGTGTATGTATGCATGTGTGTATGTGTGTTTGTGTGTGTGTCGTGCACTGAATGTATGTAAACGTCCTCATATTTATTAATTCATTTTCTGAAATCTAGCCACATCAAAAGGATAACAGTTACTGATAATGATAATAATGATAGCTTTACCCTGAGGGAGGCGCACGGGGTCGGGTCCTTCGCAAGGATCCTGGTCGTGGTGGTCCTCCCTGGGCCACGCCCTTCGCTCCGCAGCCTTGGTCCTGGGGATTCCTTCTCCTTCCTCAGTTCGCGCAGGTGATGACGTCAGGGCAGGTGATGACGTCAGGGTAGGTAATGCCGTCAGGGCAGGTGATGATGTCAGGGCAGGTGATGTCAGGGCAGGTGATGACGTCAGGAGAGGAGAGTACGTCAGGGTAAGTGATGATGTCTGGGCAGGTGATGATGTCAGGGTAGGTGATGATGTCAGGGCAGGTGATGACGTCAGGGTAGGTGATGATGTCAGGGCAGGTGATGACGCCATGGCAGGTGATGACGTCATGACAGGTGATGTCAGAGCAGGTGATGACGTCATGGTAGGTGATGACGTCAGGGCAGGTGATGACGTCAGGACAGATGGTGACGTCAGCCTCAGTGGATTCGTTAGATACAACGTAAATTATTTCCTTAGCCTTAGGGAAATCTTCATCGTCACTCGGAAGCACGTGTTTTTGAAGGGAAAAGCATGGTAGCAGAAAGATTAAAAAAAAAAAAAAAAAAAAAAAATCATAAATAAAAATAAATAAAAATTAAAAAAAAACGGTTCGTAAACACTGGGACGCGTCAGTAATTTCCAAAGGGGGGGGGGGGGGTGCGAGTCTCTGTAAGTAAAGTATTTGTGTATGCCTGAGTATGTGTTAACGAGGATCGTGTTACAGGTGTGTTCCCACATTGACGAGGTAAGTGTTCCCGAAATACATATGGTTGGCGTCAGCTTGTTCGAGAGGATACTCGCACATCTGATTCAGTTCGCTTTGTGCTAGCAGCAAACAATCATACAAGGGGTGGTATCTGTCAGAGGTAAATATCCATTATTATGATTATTGTCATTAATGATGTTTTGCTTTTGGTGTATTACTATTGCTATTATCATTATCATCACTGAGATGATGATGATGATGATGAGGATAATGGAGATAAAGAAGAAGAAGAAGATGATGATGATGATGATGATGATGATGATGATGATGATGATGATGATGATGATGATGATGATGATGATGATGATGATGATGATGATGATGATGATGATGATGATGATCATCATCATCATCATCATCATCATCATCATCATCATCATCATCATCATCATCATCATCCTCATTGTCATCATCATAACCATCATCATCACATCATCACATCATCACATCATCATCATCATCATCATCATCATTATTTATTATTGTTGTTGTTATCATGATTATTATAATTATTATTATCATCGTTAGCCCGCTAAGGTTTATTTTATTTTATTTTAGTATCTTAATTTATTCAGCCTCTTCAGAATACTCATATACAGTAGGCTGAGTACTTACATTTATCTTGTAGAAATGGTTATGTAAATTAACAAATATTTGTCATTTAATCATAAAGAAAAAATACATTTTACAAGGTATGCATAAGAATGCTTTTCATAGTAAGAGAAAGAAACAGAAGTAAAACAGACGACTTGGCGATCTCTAGGGGATACTATGATATTTCTACATTTCAGGTGGGGGGGGATACAATATTATCACATAAGGGATATAATTCTTATTATTCGAATTATCATCCTCTTTACTTGTAGTCATTTTCATTGCTTTGTATTTCATCATTTTTACTCTACATTTACCACAGTTTTCACTAGCTTAAGCTTTTTTTTTCAGAAGGATCCATTAGTTGAAGGACTACAGTACTACCAACGAGACAAATATAACACGCAAGATAGAGGAAGTCAGAAAGTCGACAGTTTTCGCTCGCTGATAAAAATTGCCATCTTATTTCGTCTCTTATGAAAAGGAGGGGGGGAGGGAAAGCAAGAGAAACCCACAAGGGAAGAACACAAGGACTCAACGCCTGACTCCTGTTTTCCTTCTGTTTCGCGTCATTCGACTGGATCAATATTGCGAATATGTTCCACAACTTAGAAGAGCAAAAGCTGTACCGTTGTGCCGTATGCGGCGTGACATTCAAGAAAAAGTTTAACCTATTACTTCATGAAAAAAGGCACACAGGGGAGAAACCCTATCAATGTGAAATATGTGGAGCCAGTTTTCCCCGGAAAGGGAGTCTCAAGCGGCATTTTCGGACACATACCGGCGAAAAGCTGCACAGCTGCATGTCCTGCGATAAAACGTTTGCTTACAAAAGTAGCCTCGTACAGCATTACAAGTGGCATGCTGGGGAGAAACCCTATGAATGCTACGACTGCGGCAAAACTTTTACCAGAAAGAACACTCTGATTCAGCACATCCCTTTACACACTGGGGAGAAACCCTTCGAGTGTAACTACTGTAACAGTGTATTTTCCCGAAAGGTTAGACTACTCCACCACATATGGCAACACAATGGAGACTGGCCTTATAAATGCAGTTCTTGTGACAAGGGATTTCCCGACAGAAATGCTTTGGTCACTCATGAAAGAATCCATACAGGCGAGAGACCCTACATATGTAACATATGCAATAAAGGATACACATCCAAGAGTAACCTGGGTCGGCATCTGAAGTGTCACAACTACTCTGAAGATGAACAAGCATCCTCGTCATCCTCTCCGATTACAGCTGAGGACAATTCGACTCGCAGGAAAGACGAGAAATTTATGTGCCACATTTGCCTACAAAAATTTGTCTTCCGACGTGAGCTGGTTAATCATATGAAGAATCACGCACAAGGGAAACGTTCTGAGGACGAAAAGTTGGAAAAGACATCAGGGATCCCAGCGTCTTTTTACAATGAGGTTACAACATATTCACAAACAGCAGACGAGAATGACCGGCTTACTGAACAACTGCGTTCGTCGACAATCCTTAAGAAAGACCATGCATTAGAATGCAAGATGGAACGGCTTTCCGTTGCTCCTGACAATAAAAAAGTGACGGACACCAGTAGTCACCAACGCAAGACTTCTTCAAAGAGAAATCACCCCAGACAGCAATCAAATAGCCACATTTCCAGTACAACACCACCTCTCAGGTGTCAAGATCTCCCTCCGTCCAACCAGAAGGCTAAGGAAGTCACAGCTGCAGAGGAAAGAGGGGAGTTGGGAGACCAAAGGAAACCCAAAGATATGCAAAGACCTGAACGTCGCAGCAGGGATACCCTCACGGCGCACGCATTAAGGACAGAGAGAACCATAGTTCTCGATGTCAGAACCGACTGCCTGACGAAAGCAGAGTGCGACCGAATCCTCTTTTCCTCGGGCACCGTGCGTATCAGAAGTCCCTCGCCTTGTGAGAACTGTGCATTCAGAACAAGAGATGAACACCTGTCTTTGGACACCGGCAGAGAATATACCGACGGGGAAAAAGACCAAACACTGAACAATTTAGCCGACACAGATATCGTTGAAGGGCTGGAAAACAATGGAATTACGCAAGTGGGGTCACTCAATACCACGGAAGCAAATGGTGGTAGCTATTTGGCAGTGAAAAAAGAGGCGAATGTAGGCCAATGCTTTGAGTACCATGGCTATCATTCCTCTGTCAAAGAAGAAATAGAATTCACCGAATTTACTGATGATACTTTTTAAGGTCAGTATTGTCTCCAGTCTCCAGTACTGTGTCTATATTACTTATTATTGGTAATAGTATTAGGATCAGGATCATTACTATTCCTGTTGTCCTTACACACATGAGTAACATCTGTAGTTTGACGGCGAAATTTGCAGTTGTTCATTTTCCACTACAATTATTATGATTGTGCTATATCAATATTAATAACAATAGTAATTAATACTATCATTATTAATATTGTAATTATTAGTATTATTTTTACTATTATCTTTATAATCTTAGCAATCAAAATAATTATAATAACAATATGATTGTCCGGGTTCAGTGTAATCTTAGAGTAGTCTTGCTCACCCCTTTGTTCTTTTATATGATCCATTTAAATATGGGTCAATCGAGGTTTGAATAAAAATATATAACAGTTTGTTCACTGTATTATTCAAAATAGAATATACATATACGAATACACAAAACGAAATTGAAAGGATTTCCTGAAGAAGTAAAAACAGCCTTATTCCTTAAGTATACACACAAAGAATACACAATCTTTCTGATCAATAACTTCATGGGTATGCACTACAGAAAGGAGATCGGGGACTCGATATTGGCCTGCGCCCACGAACAGATGCACACTGTAGATTTGGGCGTTCGGTATGGGCTTACACCCACGACATGAAATATGAGTAACCTGGTCGTGAAGACGGGCTGTTCGTTTCTGAGTAATATTTTGTCAATAAGTTCGTGCATCAAAATCATTCATGGAGACTGAAAACAAAGAAATCCATATTCAAACTTTCGCTTATCACATACCCTTCACTATGGGTAATTTTAGTGTCTTCACTGATTTTTACCAAGAATTTTTTTTTTTTTTTTTTGCATAGAAACACAAAGTTGCAAAAATACATGAAGTGAACGGGTGTAGAGATCGGAGCCAAGTGGCAGGTCGTGCTGTCGTGGTCGCCGACGTCACTCTTGTTCGTGAACGCTGACGAGGAGATGCAAATGGCTCGACCACCCAAATCCTCACGCACAGCCAGTCATTAACATTTACATATTGAAACCATCACTAACCCTTTAGAGTGATACTACTGTTATTATTGCTATCAATGTGATCGTTGTTATTGTTGTCGATAATATCATTCTTGATTGTATCTTTCATCAGAGCTGATGACTCAGTTTCTTCACGCTGCCCCTGTAAGCAATCTAAATGAAATGATAAGAAATACTCAACATACTCTTACAGAAGCAAAAATATATTTTGACAAAAACGGCCTCATACTAAATCCTGACAAAACTCAATGCATCTTTATAGGCAGTCGGCAAAACATAGCCAAAATCCCTTTAAACACAACCATAGAATTTGAAGGCTATCAAATTAAACCAAGCACTTCTGTGAAAAATCTAGGAGTACACATAGACAGATACATGACTTTCGAGACACACATTGACAACATTCACAAAAAAGTAATAGGCACGCTGATATACCTAACTCACATAAAAAACAAAATCCCCACTGAGACGAGAATTATTGTTGTTCAGTCCCTTGCACTCAGCATTATAAACTATTGTTCCAACATATGGGGTTCAACCAACAAAACTCAAATACAGAAAGCACAAAAACTACAAAACTTTGCCGCAAGAGTGGCAATAGGCAACGTAAATAAACATGACCACATAACCCCACACTTAAAAAAAATGAAATGGCTAAAAGTTCAACAAAAATGTCAATTTGATACATGTATACTCATTCATAAATTCATAAAGGGCGACTATCCTCATTGGTTAA
>NC_051388.1:8858595-8871095 GCF_015228065.2 Penaeus monodon
AAAAGTTTAAAAAAAAAATTTTTTTAAATTAAAAACGTTTTTTAAAAAACCCCCCAAAAAAAAAAAAAAAAAAAAAAAAAAAAAGAAAAAAATTTTTTTTTTAAAAAACCCTTTTTTTTTGAAAAAAAATTTTTTTTTTTTAAAAAAGGGGAAAATTTTCCCTTTTTTTTTAAAAAAAAAAAAAAGTTTTGAAAAAAAAAATTTTTAAAAAAAAAAACATTTTTAAAAACTTTTTTGGTTTGTTTTGGGTTTTCCTTTTTAAATTGAAATTTTTTTTTTTAAACCCAAAAAAAAAATGATAAAAATAGGGGGTTGGGGAAGGGGGCGGGGCAAATCTTTTGAAAAAACCCTTTTGGGATTTTTTGGCCGTTTTTTTTTTTTTTCCCCTTTTAAAAACGCGGGGTATTTCCTGGTTTTTTTGCTGGTACCCTTTTCCCCTTTCTTTCCCCGTTTTTTTAAAAAATTGAATTTTTTGGCCCCCCGGAAAACCCCCCCCAAAATTTTCCCCTGGGGGGGCCCCCAATTCTCTTCCCCCCCCCAAACTCTTGCCCTTCTTTCCCCTTTTTTTTTTTTCTTCCCTCCCCCCCCCCTTTTCCCCCCCTTTTCCCCTTTCCCCCCCTCCCTCTTCCAATCCGGGGCAGGGGGGAAAAAAATCACCCCTTTTGGGGAAAATTTTTTCCCCGGGCCCCCCTGTCCCCTTCCCCCTTTTCCATTTTTCCCCCCCCCTCCTCCCCCACCCCCCCCCGTTTTACCCCTCTGCCCCATTATTTTTACCCTTAACCCCCCCCCAAAAAAAAAACCCCCCCCCCCCCCCCCCCCCCCCAAAAAAAAATTTCCCCCAAAAAAAAAAAAAAAAGGGGGGCACCTTTTTAAAAAAAATCAAAACCCCCCCAAACCCCCAAAAAATTTTTTTCCCCCCCCCCGGGGGGGGGGGGGAAAAAAAGGGAGGGGGAAAAGGAGGGGGGGGAAAAGGGGAGGGGGAAAAAAGCGGGAAAAGGAAAAAAAGGGTGAAGGGGAGGGGGGGGGAAGGAAGGGGGGAATAAAAATAAAAAAAGGGAAGAGAGGGAAGGGGGAAAGAGGGAAAGGGGAAGAACCCAGGGTGAAAAAAAGGGGGGAAAGAAGGAAAGGAGGGAAAAAGTTTGGGAAGAAGGGAAAGAGAAAAAGAGAGGGGAGGGGGAAGAGAGAGGAGAAGGGGGGAAAAAAGGGGAGAGGGGGGGGAAGAGGGGAGAAGATAGGAGGGCGTGAAAAAGGTAAAAAAGGAGGAAGTATGGCAGCCAAATAGGGAGTAGAGGGGGCAAAAGCCTCGGGGAAATTTTCCATAAAAAAAGGGATTAGTCTAAAGGCAAGAAATTTTGGGAATTTTTTCTGGGGGTAATATATTTTCTTTTTTATTCCGATGTGCCTTTGTCATTGGGAAAAAAAACGTAAAAAACCCTCCTTACGGAATTTTTTGCGTCATCTTTTCATTAAAAAAATTTATACACACAATATTTTGCTTATGTATAAACAAAAATTACACCCCCCACATACAAACCCACCCAACACCCACGCCATAATTCCCATCACTGAAGCGTTCCTCGTGGGGGGGAACGGGCCAAGTGAACCAAAGTCATTTTTTTCGCATGGGTTTGCGTGGGCTTTGCTACCCGCCCCCCCCCCCGGATTAGTCCGGGGGAAATGAAATCGCCCCACGGCTTAAGGAAATGAAGCGTGTCCCTAGTTTTGGGGTGTTAAGAAGAAGAAAAAAAGAAGAAAAAAAAAGCAAATTAAAAAATTCCAGTCATAAACAAATGTTTTTTGGGATTAGGTGTACTTAATTATAAAATGGTGATTACAATTGTTTTCTCGTGATTAAAAAAAAAAAAATTTTTTTGGGATAAATTTTTTTTTTGGGGAAAAAAATGGTGCTAATCTCCGCTCTCTTTCTTTCAAAGTGGAACAAAAACTTAGCATCGACATGTGTGTTGCCAGCGCAAAAAGGCCGATGCCGATTCCCATGCCCCCGGGCAAAAAACGTGACACGTATTGTCCGCCAAAAAAATTTCGTCAAAACTTAAGGACAAACTTATTACAAAGGGAAACGAGGTTTTAACTCCGTCCCGGTATCCCCAGTCTGACAATTTTTTTTACCCTTTAATTAAAAAATTTCCGTTTTACCGATGCAACGCACGCAAGGCTAAATGCATGAACCAATCACAGTGCATAAAAAGAAAGTATCCCGGTCCAGTCACCGACAGAATGTGTGAGACGCGAGGGGACTGCTTCAGATGTCGATAGAAATTTCTTTGGGTTTAAACAAAGTTTTTTTTTTTAATATGACGATATTTTTGCTCTATTTGTTAATTGGTGTTTTTGATATAAATAAAATTATTATAAATATATATATATTTATATATTTAATACATACATACAAAAAAATTTTTTACATATATTTTATTGTTTTTATAAATATTATATATACTTTAAAATAATATATATATATATATTATAATATTATAATATATATTTAAATAAATATATGGCACCAGTGCAAAAATTTAAAGATGTTAAAAAGCCCCCCCCTTTAAGGGCTGAGGGAAAAAAAAGAGACCCCCTTCCTCTTTCACATTTTTGAGGAGAAAAAGAGAAAAAAAAAAGATAGATGATAGGGAGAGAGAAAAGGGAGAAAAGAGAGAAAAAGGAAGAAGAGAGGAAGAAGGGGAGAGAGGAGGGG
Organism: Penaeus monodon; assembly: GCF_015228065.2. NCBI lineage: Eukaryota > Metazoa > Arthropoda > Malacostraca > Decapoda > Penaeidae > Penaeus > Penaeus monodon. The sequence continues at coordinate 8,861,309 of NC_051388.1, forward strand.
AGAGAGAGGGGAAAAGGAAGATCTAAAAAGAGAAGCAGGTGAGCGAGTCAGACAAGAAAAGAGAAAAAAGGGTTTGAGAGGAGCAGAAACGGAGAGAGAGGATAACAAAAAAAGGAAAATTAAGGGGTCGTAAATGAAACGTAAAAAAAAAGTATCGTCGATATTACCGATACTGTGTCGTGGTACTGCGCCTTTTAGTACTATCTATTATCTATTATCTATCTATTATCTTCTACTATATACACGTGTGTTGGTGTGTGGTGTGTGTGTGTGTGGTGTGTGTGTGCGGGGGGTGGGGTGTTTGTGGAGAAGAGAGGGGAGAGAAGAGAGAGAGAGAGAGAGAGTTGTGTGTGTGTTTGTGTGTGTGTTGTGGTGTGTGTGGGTGTGGGGTTTGTGTGGGGTGTGTGTGGGGGCGGGGACGGTGTTTTGTTTTTTGGGCAAAGCGTTCTAGGAGTGGATTTTTAATCAAAACCCAAATCTTGATTACATAATAAAAAAAATTTATCTTCGCAAAATTTTCCTCACACAGCTTTTTCAATAGGACATTAAAACCAGGGTGGAGTAAGAGTAAAGACGGGAATATAAGCTCGGTTTCTACCTCCCCAAAACTTTGTAAAGTCTTTTTCATGTAAAACCCCGTTTCCCCCCCCATTAAAAATTCATGACACTTGTTTGCATACCAAAAACCACCCTATAATCTTGGGTCGTAAATGCCCTTGGAATTTTGTTGATTTTTTTTCATAAATTTTTATCAATTTAGAGGAGCCCTTAAAATAAGTACCACATCTAACCAAATTTTTTTAAACCCTCTTCTGCACTAAAAACTATTCAAAATTCATAAAGCTGGTAGAAAAATTTTTGCACGTATTGAAAACAAAAAGACACCCCAAATTTTTTTGAATTTTTTACTTTAAACAAAAAAGGTTTAAAAATTTTTTAGGAACTACACTTTCTGCTTTAAAACCTTCTTGTGGTCACCCGGGTTTTGTTCCTCCCCCCCCCCCTGCTCCACAGTACAGTGTCTAATAAATCTTAATTGGGCCAGCCTTTGGACTAATATGTGCCCCGTGATTTCAGCTTTAGGATTTCACGTGCAATTTTTAGAAAATGGATGTGACTAGGCAATATCTTTTTAATTTTTTACATCACAAATTAAGAACATGGAAGTTACCAAAAACATTAAAAACCCATAGTTCCAAATTTGTATATTTAAAAGTTAAGGCAGACTTTTTACACAAAAATCGACTTTTCTTCACTGAAATGTTTTTTTATGTATAAGGATAGATTCTTAATTCTGTTTATTCAATGTTTTTAGAGTAATAATTTTAAAATTTTTTGACAAGGAAAGTTTTCTTCTTTTTCCAAAACACGATATTTTAAGTTTGTACATGATTAAGCTCGTCAGAAATCATCATTCATCTAACTACTTATTACTAAAAAAGCAGCCCCAAATCATAAAAAAATTGCACCACCCCCGCCCCTTAAATCAGACGCTGCCCCGGGAGTTTAGGAATATATATTTCAATATTTTGGACAAGGAAAGTATTTTCTTCTTTTTACCAACACATTGATACTTTATTGATATCACCACAGGCGGAGTACGTGTGACGGGTCCATTGGAGTCATCACGCAAGGCTCTAGAGGCCTCAACGGTGGCAGATCGTACCCACCTTTAAGGGCCCCCGCTGCAAGACAGGCACCCCCAAACCAAAATGCCCCTCTTCCTTTGTCGGAAAGGGAATCCTGGGCCCCGTAAAGGAAAGCTTTTGGAAAATAGTTGCTAGTAAACCACCCTCCCAAAGGCTCGAAAACGGGGGTAATATTGCAAAGGTGGGGGGGCCTAAAACCAGGGGCTGCCAAAACCCAAGAAAAAGGTGCTTTCAAACCCGAAGAATGGATCCTGGATCCCGGGAATTTTAGGGAATTCATGCAAAAAGGGAGAAATGCGCATCTAAGGTCATGTAACCCGGGTGTAACCCCAGAGTTAGGGAAAAGGAAAAAGTTTAATTTTCCCAAGAGGTTTCAAGTCAAGCCCAAAAGGGGCCTTTATAATGGACCTCATGGAGAGCAGTGATTTCAGGATATTTCCTTCCCCCATCCACTGTGCATCTACAAGGGGAAAGGGGTGAGGATATGTTGACAATATTTATACCCCTTGTTTATTTTCCCCTCATAAAAAATTGAAATTTGGAAAACCTTTGGGCAGTTTTCATCCATTCTACTTTGGGATTTTAATGGGCAAATCACCTCGGGAAAACACTTTGTGCAAACCCCGAGGGGGACTTAATAAAGGGAAAAAAATGGCACCGCCCAAAGGGGAGAAGAGACAGTGATTCCAACAACGTTTCCCTCCCACGCAGATTGGAATCTTATTAAATCAAATGAAGTAATGCAGGGATCTGTGAATGATTTCCAGTGGTTTTAAAATCAATTTTAAATCACAAACCTGCAGCAGAAAATCCACCCCAAAAATTGAGGAAGTGCCATAACCCCGGTTTTTTGGGGGGGGAGAAACCCTCTTCCCAAAGGGGCAACATACACCCGGCAAAGCCCGGTTTTTAACAAAAAAAAACGGGGGAGTTGAAGCCACAGAAAGGGCCTACTTTAGAAATAAACGTACTGCACTGTTTTTTGGGGAAGAAAGGTTGGGCTTGAGCCACCCCAGCACCCCCCCCCCCCCACCCCCCCACCGAGCTAAACAAACGCCCCGGAACACCGAAAAAAATTTAGCGTGCTTCCACCCCCAGCTGCACCGCGCCAAGGCAGCGGACCAAAAGAGAAGCATGCGAGCAAACGAAAACAAAGCGCAAGGCGCGAAGGAAGGGAAAAAACAAAAAAAACGAAAAAAAAAATTCCCGAGCATTTACACCCAGAACCAAAGCAAACCCCTGAAACCAAACGCCAACCAAAGACGGAGAAAAAAAACCGGCACCAAAACCCGGACCTCCAAGAAAACGCAAAAGTGACCAAACGCACGGGCCCATCTGGACTTCTCGGCGCAACAAAACCCGCTTCAGGGGGTGACGAAATTCCCCTAGGACTGGGGGAAAAAAGTTAGGAGAAGCGGGAATCCCCCGTCGCCTGAGCCGAGACCGTGTCCCAGCGCGTCGCCCCGCGGAAAACGGCGTAAGCAGCCGAGAGACCGGGCAATTCACCTTTTTTGGAGCGGGGTTTTTTGACGGGAAACGGGGGAAGTGAGGGGGTAACAACATCTTTATCATTGAAGACCGTGCGGCAAAAACCCCCCCCGGGCATGCGGCACAGATGCCCCCATTCCCATCCCGGCTCGTAAAACACAAACCGCTTTTTTTAACTACCGCATCCGATGGATCCCGCGATTCCAAAACAAAAAGCAACAACAATTCCCCCCCATAGCCAGCTGGCCCCAAAACCCCCCCCGCCACGCCGTCTTCCCTCGGGCCCCCCACCCAGAGTCCCCCCGCCCTCGTCCTCTCGCCCGGGAATTTCTTTTCCCGATCACGATACCCCAATACTGTTTTGGGAAAGGGGTCTGCTAAACCCCAGTTAAAACCGAAAATTTTCATGCCAGAAAGAAAGTAATTCTTTGACGGGTTTCTAATATGATCCAACAGTAGCTTTGCACTCCAGATTTTAAAAATTCTGGAAATTAACATTTATTGTGCTTTTTGTTTGAAACACAAACTTTACAAAGAGGAATATTTTACTAAAAAAATTAGTTATTTTCGATCTTCGGGGTCCCCCCAAATTTCCCTTACAAAACCGAAACATTCGATTAACATCTGCTTTCCGGGGGGATGTGGAAAGATTTCCCTTTCCCGTACGGTGCTGTCTTTCCATCTTTAAGAAACTTTTGAAAAGCACTTTATCCAGTATTAAATGTCCTTTCTGTGAAAAATTAATGAACCCAAATGTTTTTAGATTTTTCTTTGCCCCTTTAAATAGCTTCTAAAGCCAGGGAAACTGTGATGGACCTTGTTTGGTAAAACCAGTGAGCTGCCCTAAAGTTAACCCCAAATTTCTTGTAAACTGTACTTTGTATTTTATCTCTTTGAGGCTTAAAAAATTTGAATGTACTATAAGTGGATAAAAAGCTGAAGTAAGGCAGCTGTGAGGATGCCCCAGCGGTGACATCTTGATCCATTAAGAAAGTACCTAAGCCAAGGCAGGGAAAAAAATATAAAGGAAACCAGCTGGCGTCGCGGACACAGATGTATCCCCGATTAACCCAGGACCCCTTTTGAGGGTAGGGGGGAAGGCAAGAGCCATCCCCCCGTTGAAGAGATACTAACCTAAAGATTAAAAATGTTCAAAAGTACAAATGCTGGGGAGATCCCTCTGGGCCTACACGCCCCCATTTTCCATCCTTTTGGGTGAATGAACGACACCCCCAAAACGCTATTAATATATAATTTTATATATATATTTTATATATATTATATATTATAAATTATATATGATATATATATTTCTATAATAAAATATTAATATATATATTTTTTTTTTTTTTTTTTTTTCAAAAGCCTTCATTCCCTGCAGGACATAGGCCTCTCTCAATTTATTACGAAGGTTATATGGAGGCCACCCTTGCTATTGGATGCCTTCCCAATAACCCCGGTTTTTGGCCCCGACGGTGGGGCTCCCTACGACACAGCGTTTGACTTCCAAGGGATAGTGTTTTCAGGTAGGCAATCGGGTAAATTCCTTTCCCAAGGGAACAACACCCGGCTGATGAACCCCCGAACTTATTTGCCTCGTGACGTCTTGATCGAGCTCTAACCCTTGGCCACCGCGCCTATATATTTTATAAAATTAATAATTTTAAATTTTAATATATATTTATATAATATTATTGTGTGTGTGTGTGGTGTGGGTGGTGTGGTGTGTGTGTGTGTGTGTGGAAGTTAATGTATTTTAAAATCCTTTTTTAACCCCTTTCCAAACCCCTTTATAAAATTACTTCTTTCATACAACAACAACAACAGAATTGCCAACAAATTCTCCCTTTCATGAAGCCGGGGTCAAAGATCATTTTGTCATTTTAGAACGCTGTCAACAATCATTGAATTAGAGAGCTCCCGATTCAAAAACAGAGAAAAAAAGCGCTGAAATTGCCAAATTTTGAAAAAAATATTGCCTTTTTTAATTGTTTCTTTAAGAATAAATTGCTTATCTTTTTCATTTTTTATTTTTGGGGGGAAAGGGTGAATGACTATTGAACACACCCACCCACCAAACAACACAAAAACACAACACACCACACACAAACCCCAAACACCCCCAACACAAACACCACACACACTATATACATAAAATTATATGTGTATTTAATATGTATATATATATACCCCAACACATAATTTTTATATATACATACAAAATATATATTATAATAATATATATAATATATATATATAATAAATTTTTTAAATTTCCACCCGAGTTCAATTTCCCCCCGGGCAGTTTTTAAAAAAAACCTGCGCTTTGAGCTGGCTCGAGCCCGTCTCCGGCGGAAAAGACAATCGCCTTAGAGCAAACGCAGGTGTCTAGGGGAAAATCACCCGGTATAATCGAAAACCGGCAAAAACTCGTTATACGTGGTTTTTTAAATCTTTTTTATACCTTTTTTACTTTAATAAATATATTTCAAAATTGATTTTTTAGTATATATTATAATATATAAATATATATATAATATTATATATATAATATAAAATAATACAAAAAAAAACATATTATGTATATATTTTTATGAATGTATAAAGGTATGAAAAAAATTTTAAAACCACAGTATAACAAGGTTTGGGTTTCGTTTTAATCCGGGGACTTCCCCTTCGACCCCGGTTGTTTCAAGGGGATATGTCGTTTTCCCCCGTGAGATCGGGTCGAGCGCAGTAAAACGCGCTTTTACAATGGCGGGGAGGAATAACTCGGGGGGAATATAAAATTAATATAATATATTTTTATAATATTATTAAAATTTTATATATATTTATTATGTAATAATAAAATATAATTGTGTGGGTGTGTTTTTATAAAATTATATAAAAATACACATATATTATGTATAAGTTTTGTGTGTGTTTTGTGTGTGTGGGGGTGGGTTTGTGTGTGTGTGTGTGTGTGTTGTGGGGGGTGTGTGGTGTTTTTGTGTGATAAGTCATTACACCATTTTCCCCGCAAATGAAAAATGACAAAAAATAAGACATTTTTCTATAAAATAAACGACCCAAAAAAAGGGAAAAAGTTCAGAATGGCATTTTCAGGCATTTTTTCTCGTTTTTGAATCGGAGCCCAAATGACAAGTGTGTTTGAATTTGTTCAGACATGACAAAATGTTTTTCCCCCGGTTTCTAAAAGGGGAGAATTTGGGGGCAATTCTTTGTGTTTGTTATGAAAAAAGTATGTTTCTAGATTGGAAAAGGTTAAAAAGGATTTAAAAAACCCTTAAACGACAAACAAAACACCAACACACACACAAAACCCACAAACCACACACACCTATATATATATATATATTTTTAAATATATATAATATAATATATATATAAATATTTATATTAGGGGCCGCGGGGGGCCGAAGGTTTAAGCATGGGACCAAGACGTCACGAGGGAAATATAAGTTCGGGGTTTCAAGTCCCCGGGCCGGGCGTGTTGTTCTTGGGAAAGGGGAACTTCACCTCGATTCCCTACCTAGAAAACAAATACGCCTTGAGAGGTAAAACGCATGTGCGTAGGGATCACCGTGTGGCCCAACCGGGGTTTGTTAAAGGGCACCAATCAGGCGGGGGGCACTGAATAAAACCCTCTCGTATAAATTTGAAAAGGGCCTATCCTGCATGGAATAAATGGCTGTTGAAAAAAAAGAAAAAAAAAATTATATATATATAATTATATATATATATATATTATTTATCAATAATAATATTATAAAAATTATATATATTTTAATATATATTAATTAATAAATTTTATATATGGGGGTGGGTTCTTTCTTTTCCCCAAAAAAGGAGGGAGAATGGGCGGTGTATATGTCCAGGGAACTCTGCCGTTTAGAGCTCATTTGCAACATCTTTAATCTTTTGGGTTATGCATTTTTCAGGCAGGCGGGTGCTCTTCCCTTTGCCCATCCCCATGCAAAAAGGGGTCCGGATTTAATCGAGGATAAAGCTGTGCCCCGGACGCCATTGGCTCCTTTAGTATTCCTGGCTTGGTTTGGGTATTTCAAAGGATAAAGGTCCCGTGGGGACCCTCCGCTGCCTTTATTTCATTTTTTATCCACTTATAGTACATTAAAATTTTTTTTTAAGCCTAAAAGAAAAAAATAAAAAAGTACATTTTACAAAAAAGTGGGGTTTACTTAGGGCAGCTATGGAAATTTTACCAAAAAAAGGTACATACACGTTTCCCGGGCATTAGAAATTATAGTTAAGGGAAAAAGAAAAGATCTTAATAAACTAGGGTTTCTTTGATTTGTCACAGAAGGAATTTAATACCCCGATAATAGATCGATTTCCAGAAGCTTTTTAAAAGTGGAAAGAGGGGCATCTCGACATGAGAGGAAGATCATTCTTACATCACCGTTTGGGAAATGTTAAATTCGAAGCTTCGGCTCAGTAATAATTTGGGAACCAAAGTCGCAATAAACTGAATTTCTACGGAATATACCCTTTGTTAAAAGTTTAGGTTTTTAAAAAAAAACAGAGACAGAAATAAATGTTAATTCCACTGAATTTTAATAACCGGAGGCAAAAGCAAAAAAAAAAAAGGTTGATCATACTTACGTAATCCCCTGATTACGAATTACTTTTTTGGAAAAGACAAACGGGGTTTAACGTGGTTTTTCAGACACCTTCCAACAGTATTTTAGGTATCAGCATAGAGAACAGTAAATTTGCTGGGGAGGGGCGGGTGGGGTACTCGGATGGGGGCGGCCGAGGAGAAGAGGCGTGGGTGGGGGGGCGTTTGGGGGGGGTCAACTGGTATGGGGTGAATTGCTTGTGTCTATTTGCTTGGGGTGCAGGATCCGAAAGGGGAGAGTGCGGGAGTTAAAAAACGTTTGTGTCTTTACGACCGGAGGGATGGCATCGCTCCCCAGCCTCGACGTTGCCAACAAGGGGCTTCAGAAAATGTTTTTTACCTTCATCTTCCCCCGATTCCCCATCACAATCCTGCTCCGAAAAAAAAGGGGTTTTTGCCGCGTTTTTTCGGCGCTTATCGCCCGTTTTTCCGCGCGGGGAACGCGCCGGACACGGTTCAGGCACATCGCGAAGGAGGGTGCCAGTTTCCCAACATTTTCCCCCCCGCTCTACGGGGAACTTCGTTCCCCGGGAAACGGAGATTGTTTGGCCGAATAGTCCAATAGGCCCTGCGTTTGGGCATCCTTGCAGTTGTTTTTGGGGTCCGGTTTTTAAAACTGCATGGTTCTTTTTATCCCTCAGTTATGGCATTGGATTTTTGGGTTTTGATTTGGCTAAATTTCTTTTGGAAAATTTAGGGGTGAGAAATATGGAATTTTTTTCAGTTTTTTTGATTGATTTTAAAAAATTTCCTCGAGACGACAATTTCGCATTAGAAATTTTCGTTTTGCTTCAAGCAGGGGATTAGCCTTGGTCACGGCCTGATGGCACGAGATGCGAGCTGGGGTGGAAAACACGTAAAAAAGAGTTTTCGGGGACCAGGGCGCTTTATGATAGCCGTGGGGGGGGTGGGGGGGGGGGGGGGGCTGCGGGGGGGGGGGTCAAGGGGAACCTTCTTCCCACGCGGGGTCGGTTCTTCTGAGGGGGGGGGGCAATTGCCCATTTTTTTTTTTTGAAAAGCGGGCATGGAAGGGGTTCTCCCCCCTTTTAAAAAAAGGGGTTCAAAACCCACAAAAGGGGGTTTTGGGGAAATCCCACAAATTTTTTAGGGGGTTTTTTTGGAAGGGAAATTTGTGATTTGAAAGGGGTTCAAACACAAAATGGAAACATTTTCAATCCCCCATTATTCTTTGTTTAAAAGAATTTAAATTTCGGGGTGGGGAACTTTTGAAATCCTTTTTTTTTTTCCCTCATTGGCTGGGAAACCTCTTTCCTTCTGGGAAGTTTCCCCCCGTGGGTTTCACAAAGTTTTTCTTCCAAGGGGATTTCGGCCTTGAAATCACCCAAGGTAAAAGGATGAGGCAAATGCCCAAAATAATTTTTTCCCAAATTTTAATTGTGATTATGAGGAGGAAAATAGAGACAACGGTATAAAGTATTGTAAACAATCCCACAAAATTCCCGTAGTTCGTCTACAGGTGGGTGGCCGGGAAGGGAATTCCGAATATCCTGCTACTCATGAGGCCATTATCAAAAGGCCCATATGGGGTTTAAAAGAAATCTCTTAGGAAATTAAACGTTTTCCCGGCTAATCTTTGTGGGATACACACATGGGTTACATAACCTATCGATCTGCATTTCCCCCCTTTGCATAATTCCCTAAAATCCACTGGGTCCCGGTACAGTTCCGGTTGATAAGTACCCTTTTTTTGGGTTTGGCACCCCCGTGTATTGGCCGCCCCCCACCTTTACAAACTTACCCGTTTTCGAGCCTTTTGAGGGGCTGCTTCCCGACAAAATATTTTCCACAAGCTTTCCTTGACAGGGTCCGGATCCTTTTCTAGCAAAAAGGGCGACCCTTATTTGGGTTTGGGTGCCTGCTTGCAGGGGGGCCCCCCCTGAAGGGGTGGTATTTTTTGCTGCCCCCGTGGGCCTTAGAGCCTTTCGTGAGACTCAATGGGCCGCACACGTACCCCCCGTGGTGATACTAAAAGTATCAATGTGTTGGT
>NC_051388.1:8876095-8878595 GCF_015228065.2 Penaeus monodon
TTGCTTGGTTCATGATTTTATTAATCATCCGTTTATCTTGCTATGCATACATAATATATACATGTATATGTATATATACATAAACATATATATATATATATATATATATATATATATATATATATATATATATATATTTGCATACATATACATATATATAGACACAAAGATATATACATATATACAGATATGCGCATAAACATATATATATATATATATATATATATATATATATGTATATATATATATATATATATATATATATATATATAAATGTGTGTGTGTGTGTGTGTGTGTGTGTGTGTGTGTGTGTGTGTGTGTGTGTGTGTGTGTGTGTGTGTGTGTGTGGCGTGTGTGTGTGTACTGTGTTTGTGCACACACACACACACACACACACACACACACACACACACACACACACACACACACATATATATATATATATATATATATATATATATATATATATATACTGTGTATATCTATCTATCTATCTATCTATATATATATATAGTTATATATATAGACAGATAGATAGATTGATATACACACACACCTGTGTGTGCGTGTGTGGTGTGTGTGTGTGTGTGTGTGTGTGTGTGTGTGTGTGTGTGTGTGTGTGTGTGTGTGTGTGTGTGTGTATGTGTGTGTATACAAGTGTGTGTGTGTGACTTGAATTATGTGCACGTATGGACCGCTGAATCAGGCGCCGTCCACCTGTGCCTCATGCGCACCTGGTGTGTGTATGAGATATAGCTTGTGTAGAACACATCACGAAGAGCGGAGGGAAAAGCTAAGCTGATGGCCATCCACATAAGACTCGCGCTGATCTTGGCGAAGGATCTGGTATGCAAATCAAAATCCATCACAGTAAGGAGAAAACAAGAACTGTCTCACGTTTACGGCAGTTCGGTCGCGTTTACGTCAAGCGAATCGATTCAGTTCATGAAGAGTCATCCGGTTCGAGTCAGTCTGAATCAGGACCGAACGAGTTCACACCAGCTTTGCATTCCGTTGGAGAATACGAAAGACTTTTGTGCGCTACAAAGAATGCGCTCGAACGGAACGGTCTGTAACGCTACGGTAACGCTCAGATGTACAGATTGACCCATACGAAATTTTTGAGTTTTAAATTTTGTGTTTAAATACATTTACTATGGCTTTTATTAATGCTAGTATTTATAACAGTCATCTTTTTATCTTTACATATCGTATTTTCCATTAATAGTCCAGCAGCTAGGCTTTAATAGTCAGGAATCATCCTTTCATGTTTTTTTTTTCACATTTAACATCCTTTGCTTAGCTGTGAATGTATAGTCAAATGCTAGTCAAGAACTACCCATTAGGTTTCTTATGGCAGAATCCATACCGAAAAATGTGTTTGTACACAATGTACGCGTCGGCTGCTAGGCGCACCATCTCTTGGGAACGTAGTGATTGTGCGCCACACAAAAACATAGCATCGCGCTACTGTGTGCTTCGCAGTGCTACGAAGTGCACAACGGAACGCAGGGCAGTGCAGTGATATTGCGCCACACTCACCACGGAACATCAGGTAGATGTGTGTCTCAGGTAGAATGGCTCGGGTTCATCGTCACAGCTGTGCACAAAGTCTGTGTTCTATAATTGTACGTTACGTGTTATGTATTATTTAATGATATGTTACACACATACACACACACATATATACTTATACATTTATATCAATGTGTATATACATACATATATATATACACACGAATATGCGCGCACGCGCGAATGTGTGTGTGTGAGAGTCACTGTGACTCCAGGGATTCATCAAGTTTCCAAAGTGTTTCCAAATTGCATTAAGTATCTTCGCTGCAGGCGCTGGGGATTAGCATAAACGCCAAGGAAAGAATTCATCTCAGACTTCCTTGAGGAAAAAAAATAGCGTTGACTTGATAATTACTGCATAAACTTCAGTACTAACGGATATTATCATTAACATTATTAGTATTATTACTTATAAAGTATTCTGAATAGGTAGAGGACCCGTAATAATCTAATGGGCAGTCAGGGAAACTTACCGTTTTCTCTCCTTTATTACAAGGAGTCAAAGGGATGGTCGGAGCCTGTGCGAAACTGTGCCGGAGTTAACCCGTGCTGGAGGCGAGACTTCAGAGGGTATGAGTCTGCCTCACTCTGCCATGATCTCTTTTCGATATCTTAGGAAGTCGAGATTGCACTTAGGTCACGTTAACATTGCGTGGTTCTGGGTCTCAAACAAGTCTTGGTGTTATTTTTAACTTGGTGATATAGGCATGGCGTTCAAGATAGCTCTCAGTACTTACAAAGTTAACAATATTATGATGGCGTGGATAACGATTGTGTCAAACTTTGGCGAAAGGTATTTTGCGCATTGAACTAAAACGGTAATACATGTTAGTGTGAGTGAGTACTGGTTTCATGCAGAGGTCATGTGAAGTCAAGTGGCTGCCATATCGCATTATTTCGGTTTTTTTGGAAGCATATTCCATTA
>NC_051388.1:8898595-8906095 GCF_015228065.2 Penaeus monodon
TTTTTTTCTGGTATTTCACGGGAATCTCATTGTCTGTATGTGTGACTTTATTTAACCTCTGTGTGATATTTTATAAAAATATTTTTCCCCCTTTTTTTTTTTTAAACAACTCAGAATTTGAAACGATAAGAAATAATAGGAATTTACAGAAACCCTTAGCTTAGCTTGGCGGTTGTCAACTAGGATTTTCATCAAGACGTTGCGGTGCTACCTGTTTTATATGTACTTTCTCTCCCACCCTGGCGAAGATAAGGGTATTTATTAACATCGCATTGTACTGTCATACTACCGAACCCCTGTCGAGGCTGTAATGCATTTCTCTTGTCCATGCACATTAGCATTACATGAAATGCGAAATGAACTCCCTAAAACTGAGAAGTGATTGAGAGATAAAGTGTGTCAGAAAGGAAAAGATTAATTGAGATTTTCAGATCTATTGAGGATAGAAATAAAATGAATCACATGGCAAACGATTTGCTGATTCATGAAGATTGATTAACGTGAAAAAAGCAATAATTGAGCAGAATGTATTTATTAAAAGATGTGTTGAAATTATTAAAAGTGGAATCCAAAAAGTAAACATACTAAAGCTGCTCATTGCTCTCATTATGCTTGAACTGACATGTGGCGATGTTAAGCAATCAACAGTAACATGAACATAATCGTTTATAAGAATTATTTACACAAGCAGTGCACTACACAGATATAAATGTAATGATAAAAAATCAATACTAAATTGTTGTAAATAATTATATCAGAATCAAGCCAGCCAGCGAACGAAAATCAAGATTTCTAGCTCTTCAAGCGTCCAGATGTTCATTGCTTGTTATCGGTTAACACCGAATATACGTCAGGTGATTTATTAACACACATAATGTGTCAGATAAACGTTTTGAATGTTTTAACACTTTAATCCCTCAATGTACTCGCCCCTAATGACCTTAACCGTTGACGCGGCAGATAAGTTTAAATAATCAATTAGGTACGGCTTCAAGTTGAGCTTTCCCATTTTATTAACCATTTCTTCTCCCCTAAAGTTGAAACTGTATAAGTGCCATTGTACAGCGTTCGAGTTATTAAACAAACGACAGTATAGACGGAGGATAATAACGAAATGGAAAACGGCTGGTAATCACATATACAGTACAGTTGAACAATTAATCATTAATCGTTTTCCGTATTATTGTGTATTGTGGTAGATGAGATATGAATCTACCACTTGCACTGGTCAGTTGAGTAACCACTGGTATGGCTGAAGGTGAAGTGGAGATCAACGGGGAAGCCGCTAAGGGCAGGACAGTCCTTGCCTTGCTGCTGCTGTCGTGTTCGTCTGGAGGATCGCAGTGTGCTACTCTTGGTTCCGGATTCTGCCGCCTAAGTACACCAGCGCTGTGCAAGCTCGCAGGGAACCAGCACACTACGAAAGAAAGATATTTGGCTGTGTTCACTGGTGGTTAGTTATTCATCAATCTACATCCATCTACATTTGAACAAGTGAACGATAGGCTGGTATAGTTTCTTTCTTCGTTTTATTCATTCTTAAGGTCGTGGTTCTCAGTTTTAATTCCATGAGCACGTGGAATTCTTTGATTTCTTGACTCTTAAAAAATATCTTGCTTGTTCTTTTTTAGTGATTTTTTTCAGTTAGATTTTTGTTTGCTCTCATTGCTTTATGGCATTAATAGAATTCAAGTATTTTGTGATTTTTTTTTATCTTTTTTATGTTAATAATGTCGTATTTAAGATTTGTTGATGTTATAATTACCTGGAAGTGATAAGTCGTAAATGAGATATCCTGAAGACTACCTGGAAGTGAAAAGCAGTAATTAAGATTATGCTAATATGATTACCTTCTCTAGAAAATAAAGGTATATAATATTTCAAAATAGACTTATGGCAAAGCCTTAAAAATCTTTTAGGTTGTTTCTTAACAGCATTATTTTTCTTGACTGATTGGTTTGATTTGATTTTTTAGTCTCGCATATTCATACATTTTTACACAACTTACACCCCCAATATATACATAATCATCCCTCCTTTCCCAACGTATACTGTGGTGTACAGATCTTTGTTATGATAGAAGTGGCGGATTATACTGAAATAGGCTTCTATAACCTCTTATTCTGAAAAGATATCTATTAATAAAAAAAAAAATGCGTGTAAGATTCCCCGCTTATCATAGCGTAGTGCCCCCCCCCCCTCCTCTTCAGAAGGGATGGTGTCCTCGCCTCTATGACAGTCATATCGTAAAAGCATCAGCAGCTTCGTCAGCCCATCCAGCTTGTGATATGTGCAGTAGAGCCGAAACGTCCCGTAGTTAAATCGGGCGTGCAAGTCCCGTAGAATTTATGTTCCGGCGGGACATTTTTCGAATAGTTCTGCTTACGTGAGATCATGCGAGGCTACCGAGTGAGAAATCATTAAATATATATTTCAGAAATGTGCAGTAAAACCACCCAGTCCACTTCAGTGCTATACTCCTGCACGTATCGAACTGGTTGTGAAGAGAACATTACTGTTATGCATCTCTATCAAGTGAGGCATAAATAATGGATGCAGAAAATTAACACAGATTAAGGATCTGTACACCACAGTATCAGTGATAAGGATGAATATTGATAATTGATGATGATAGTGACAAATATGATGTTAACAATCAGTAGCAGTTATAATGATAATTATAATAATAATAATGATAATTATTATTATTATTATTATTATTATTATTATTATTATTATCATTAGTAGTAGTAGTATTAATAGTAGTAGTAGTAGTAGTTATAGTAGTAGTAGTAGTAGTAGCTTCATAATAATCATGATAAAGATAATAATAACACAAATATTGATGATGGTGATGATAACGATGATAATGACAATGATATGGTAATTATGAAAATAATGCGAACGATGGCACCAATTCTATTCATCATTATCATGATACTGATCTTTTCTACATAAAATATAAAAAATGGTGACGGAAGAAACATAACGTAAGTAAAAATGCAATTGCAGACAAAGGCAACAAATGCAATGAAAAGAAGACGAGAGGCAGCAACAATTAACATTACACACCTCATTAAGTTCCAAGAAAATTATCTAAATAGGACGCAGAAGAGAACACATTAAAAAGAATAAATAAATAAAAATACAATGGCAATTATTTTCATTTCTGAGTAAGGTTATTATTATATTATTATTATATATTCATTTTTATTACTATTATTATTTATTTCTATTTTTTTCTCCTATCTTCTTGGGAATAAAATGAATATTTTTTCTTCTATTTCTTTTTCGTTTCTTCTTCTCTGCCTTTTTCTTTTCTTTTTTTCATTTTCTTTTTCGTCTTTTCTGCTTCTCCTCTTATTTCTTTTTTCTTCTTCTTCTTCTTCTCGCCTCATTCTTTTTCTTTTTTCTTCTGGTTCTTCGTCTTCTTCATGAAACGCACGTTTTTCTTCTATTTCTTTTCATTTTCTTCTTCTTTTTTCCACGCTTTTTTTTTTACTTCTTTTACGTTTTCATTTACTTCTTTTTCTCCTCCTCGCTTCCTTTTTTTCCCTTTCTTTTTTCTATGTTCTTCTTCATCTCCTCCCCCTTTTTCTTTTTCTTTTTCTTCCTTCTCTTTTCATCATCATCTTCTCTTTCTCTTTTCTTTTTCTTTTTCTTTTCCTTCCTTTCTTTTTTATTTTATTTTTCTTCTCCTCCTGTTTACATTTTTTCCTTCTTGCTCTTCGTCTTCTTCATTTTCTTTTTTCTTTTCTTACTCTTTTTTTTTTCTTTTTTTTCCAGAATTTTTCTCTGGAATGACATGCATGTTTTTTCTTCCCATGCTCTTTCTTTTTCTTTTTCTTTTTCTTTTCTTTTTTTATTTTGTTTTGTTTTTTTTTCGTTTTCCTTTTCTTTCTTCCTCTCCCTTTTCTTTTTTTTCTCTCTTCTTCTTCTTCTTGTACTTTTTTCTTTTTCTTTTTTTTTTCTTCTTTTACTTTTTTCTTTTTCTTTTTTTTCCTTCTTCTCTCTCTTTCTTTTGTATTCATAATGAACTTGTATTACTAAACGCCGTATCGCGTGAGTGTGAAGCTTATTTTACAAGGAATCAGCCAACTACTGGTGTTTGGGGGGGGGGGCTAATCAGAAGAAAGCTAAGGGGGGGAGGGGGGGATACTATAAGAGAAAATCTCTTTAAAATATTTCAAAGTCGTAATGTCGTAAATCACATAAATAACTTAGCTAACTCAGATGAGGTTATCTTCTCGTTATAACATAAAAAATAATAATCCTACTATCATGCAAGGTGTGACATTATAAAGGCAAAAGACCGGGGAGTTTATCGATAAAAAATTATGTTCATGAAAGACGTTTAAGGGGAAAAAAATATTGATAGTCTGCAATCGCTTTTGTTTACTTTTTTTCGCAAGTTACATTTATTCTCGCGAAACTAGAAAATGGCTCATTTAATTTGAAATTTGATAGCCCCAGTGGAATTATAACTATATTCTACTGGAAAAAATGTCGTCATTTTGAATTTAGGAAAGCATTTTTTTATGTGAATTCTACTGTAAAATAATAACATTTTCAAAAAAAATGTTCTGTTTTAATGTGTGAGGGAATTATGGAAAAAAATATATAATAACGCAAGGCTTTCTCCTCATGGGCGGACTGCATTATGTGTACGTCATTATTTACCCGAATATCTAAAATCAAAATTATCCAACGACGTCCTTTAAGTATAAATATGAGGAAAGAAAAATAGAAAGCTTTAAGAGGGTGTCGCGGCGTAAGCTTATCCGTAGAAATACAAAACAGATACCAGGAAAACAGGAAGAGGGGTATTTTCACATACGAGACGATTCGCTAAAGTAAACAGTAAAGTTGAAATGTTGTGGTTTTACTGTTGAACATATCACATCATTACGTGGTGTTATGACCTCACTCACTGTCTGAAATACACATATTCTACATGATTAAAGACCAATAACGGTTTATAAGATCGACTAGTGTATATTGCGTCGTTAAATTCATTTAAAACAATGCAAGTAAATGTATGTAGTTATTCTGTTTGAAAATATTAGGAAATAAGTACCAGAAACACACCACAGAAATCTGAAACTTTTTACCATGATAAAGAGCACTATACCTTGCTCTTAATTGATTTTTACCTGAAATTCCATTATCTAATTAACGCCTTTATTGTTGAAAAAAGAGAAATGAAATACCATGATGAACGAGCAGTGTTTATCCATTAAAAGTCCTTGCAGACACACACACACACACACACACACACACACACACACACACACACACACACACACACATATATATATATATATATATATATATATATATATATATATATATATATATATATATATATATTTCAAGCGATTTCAAACAAACACGTGAGGCAAATGATTGTTCGTTGGGAGTTCTCTTCTACAATCAGGCTATCTTTAGGAAAGCCTTCAAATACCATAATGATTGCCTCTTTGTCCTCGTCAAAGTTTTCCTTTTTCCTTATAAATAAAATGCCTTCTTTGTCCTTGTCAAAGTTCTCCATTTGAAGAATTATTTGTAAAAAAAAGGTTTCGTGCTCTTCCCCCAGTAGCTTGAAATAATGAAATGTACAATAAATGTACCAGATAATTGATAATTCACACTGAACAGAGAAATAAATAATGCATATAAGAAGTTATTGAATAACGAGCTTCTTTCAGAAAACGTTTTCTAAAGTTCACCTCAAGAAACACGCTTATAAAATATTTACTGACGACGATCAAACTTCATTACTGTCTTTTTCCTGTATTTTTTTCTAAAGTATTTCTTAGGAAATTCCCCCAAAGCTGTTTTAGGTTCTCTTGTTAAGTGTTTCGGTTTTCTCCTACTTTTTCTTCTTAGTCGTCTTCGTCTTCTCATTCTTATTCTTATTCGTCTCCCTCTTCTTATTCCTATTCTTCTCCGTCTTCTCATTCTTATTCTTATTCTACGTCTTTTCATTTTTCTTCTTCTCAGTCTTTTCATTATTATTATTATTCCCCGTCTTTCCATTCTCCTTCTTCTTCTCCATCTTCTCATTTTTCTCCGTTTTCTCATTCCCCTTCTTTTTCTTCTTCGTTTTCTCATTCTTCTCATTCTTCTTTGTCTCCTCATTCTTATTCTTATTCTTCTCATTCTTCTCATTCTCCTTCTTCTTCAACTCCGTCTTCTAATTCTTCTCATTCTTCTTCTTTTTTTATTCTTCTTCTTCTGTGTCTTCTTCTTCTCCTTATTCTTATTCTCCGTCTTTTCATTCTCCCTCTTCTTCTTCTCCGTCCTCCCACTCTTCTTCTTCTTCATTTTCTTCTTTCTTTCCTCTTTTCTCTTTTATTCAGCGACAGTTGTAATTATTGTTGTTGCTTTGGTTGTTGTGTTTGTCAATGTTTATGTTTATCTTTTTGTTATTCGTCGTTGATGATGTTTTGCTGTTATTGTTGTTATTATTTTTACTTTTTGTGTACGTTGTAATTTTTATTGTTTAAGAGTGTGAGATTTTAGTAATATATGTGTAGAGGAACTAAGGAGGAGAGAGAGAGAGAGAGAGAGAGAGAGAGAGAGAGAGAGAGAGAGAGAGAGAGAGAGAGAGAGAGAGAGAGAGAGAGAGAGAGAGAGAGAGAGAGAGAGAGAGAGAGAGACAGAGAGAGAGAGAGAGAGAGAGAGAAGAGAGAGAGAGAGAGAGAGAGAGAGAGAGAGAGAGAGAGAGAGAAGAGAGAGGAAGGAAGTGATAGGATAGTGAAGAGAAAAGTGAAGATAGTGAAGGAAAGTTAAGGAGAAAAAACAAAGAGAAAGACAGAGGAGAGAGAAACAGAAAACGAAAGAGAAAAACGGGGAGAGAGAAAGAGAAAGAGGGAAAGAGAGAGAGAGACGCAGGCAAAGGACATAAAAGTTACCGCCTCAATGCCGAGGATCCTTAAAATGTTTGTAATGTAATCAAGAAATTGCTTCCGGTTTGGGAAAAGGAGATCCGACATGATCCACTTGTCATGAATGCAATCTTGCCTGCATTTAAAAGCCCTGTTGCAATCACTTCGAAAGGAATTGCGCCGTTGAATTACTGTGTTCGAGTCAGTTACCTTTTAATTTGATTGTGCCGGATGCGAATAAATCTGCTTTTCTCCGTAACTGGGAAAATATCGTTGTTTAAACTTCTTCAGGGATCATTTTCAGGTTGGGATAAATTCTAATTCAGTGTCAACATCTTTTGTAGTACTCACCCATCATCGTTATCTTTATTGTTGATATTGTTATTATCATTATTGTTATCATCATCATCATCATCTTCATCATCATCATCATCATTAATATCATCATCATGATCATCACCATCATCATCATCATCATCATCATCATCATAACTATCACCACCATTATCATCATCACCATCATCATCATCATCATCATCATCATCATCATCATCATCACCATTATCATCAACAGCAATATCATTACTATCTCTATCACCACCTCAGTCAT
>NC_051388.1:8921095-8923595 GCF_015228065.2 Penaeus monodon
GTAGGTAGGTAGGTAGGTAGGTAGAAACAGATTAGCGATTTTCCTCTTTCGCCTCCTCCTCTTCTTCCTTTTCATCATTATCATCATCTCTCATCCCTTCCCCTTCTCTTTCTCCTTCTCCTCCCTCTTCCTCTTCCTCATCCTCACTTCTGCATCATGCATTATTTCGTGGCTGGGTATATATTCATATTTCTTGTGTGGTTCACACTAAAATCGGGATGTACTCTATTTGCATCTTATATGCATCCTCATTACAGGGTATTTAGGGCACAGTTAGTTATATAAAATGAAGCACAGAACATTAATAGTAATAGTAGTAGAAGTAGTAGTAGTAGTAGTTGTAGTAGTAGTTGCTATAGCAGCAGTAGTAACAGTAGTAGTGGTAAGATTGTAGTAATGGTTTGAGAAGTGGTACTGTAGTAGAGGTTATTACTACTGTAGTGACTGTGTGATAGTATTGTAGTAATAATTAGTTGTTGTAGTTGTGGTATTTTCATTTCCTTTCATTACAAGCGTGACTTAATTTTCTTTCTATCTCCTGTTTCCTCTTTCTCCTTTGATTCTTCGTCTTTTTGTTCTTCGCAGTCTTCTTCTGCTTCTTTCCTCTTCCTTTTTCTTCTCCTCTTCGTCTTCTACGCATTTATATATATTTTATTATTGATTCTCGCTTTTCTTTTTCTCTTTGCATTCCTCCTTATTCCTTATTCTTTTCGCTTTCGGGTTATTTCTTTTTTATCTTTTTTATTTACCTTTTCTTCCTCTTTTTTGTTATCTTCATTCACATTTCTACGTCTCTCTCATTTTTTTATCTCTCTTCCTTTCCCTCTATTGCTTCTTCTATGTTGTCTCCTTTTTCCTCCTAATTTTCCTCTTTCCTCTTTTTCTCTTCTTCTTTTTCCTCTTTCCTCCTCTTCTCTGTTCTCTCCATCTTTTATCTTCATTTTCTCTTCTCTTTATTCTTACTTTCATCCGTTTTTTTTCTTCTGTGACTCTTCTTAATTGTCTTCAACCTTTTCTTTTTTCTCCTTCCTTATCCTCTTCCTCTTTCTCCTCTCCATCCTTACATTCTTCCTCCTCCTCCTCTCCTTCCTTAGATTCCTCCTCCTCCTTCTTCTTCTTCTTCTTCTTCTTCTCCTCCTCCTCCTCCTCCTCCTCCTCCTCCTCCTCCTCCTCCTCCTCATCCTCATTCTCTTCCCCTTCCTTATCCTCATCCTCTTCCTCCTCATCTCCCTCTACTTCTTCGCCTTCTATCTTCCTACATTTTCATTTCCTCCTCCTCCTACTCATCTTCTTTATTTCAATCTTTCTCTTCCTCACTTCTTCCTCTCCCCAAATCCCCTCTTTAACAGCAATATTAAGATGAAGTACAGAACATTAATAGTAATAGTAGTAGAAGTAGTAATAGTTGTAGTAGTAGTTGCTATAGCAGTAGTAGTAAAAGTAGTAGTGGTAGGATTGTAATAATGTAGACTTGGACAACGGCGACTCAGTAGCTCATTTTATCGCGATGCCAGAAAAATTTATATTTTTCTTTGCAACACACAGGAAATTACAGATTCCTGTTTGCTTGAGTCGTGATGTAAGTTCTTTTTTTTCTCTTCTTTCTCTTTTTTATTTTTTATTTATTTATTTATTTTTTTATATACGTTTTCTTTTTCTTTCTTTCTTTCTTGTTTCTTTTTCTATATTTATTCTTTTTTTTCTTTCTTACTTTTTTTTTTCTTTTTTATATTCATTCCTTTTTTCTTTTTTTATATTCATTCCTTTTTTTTTCTTTTCTTTTTCTTCTCTTTCCACTTCTTTTTCATCTCTTTCTCTTTCTCCTTTTCCTTCTCCTCCTCCTTCTCCTTTTCCTCCTCTCCTCTTTCTCCTTCTCCTTCTCCTCCGCCTTCTCCTCATCCTTATCCTTATCCTTATCCATATCTTTATCCTTATCCTTAACCTTATATTTATCCTTTCTGCTTTTCCTTCTCCTTCTCCTTCTCCTTTTCCTTCTCTTTCTCCTCCTCCTCCTCCTTCTCTTTCTCCTTCTCCTTCTGCTTCTCCTTCTCCTTCTGCTTCACTTTCTCCTTCTCCTTTTTCTTCTCCTTTTCTTTTTCTTCTTCTCCTTCTCCTTTTCTTTTTCTTCTTCTCCTTTTCTTTTTCTTCTTTACCTTCTCCTCCTCCTCCTCCTCCTCCTCCTCCTCTTCAATCTTTTTCTTCTTTCGCAATCACAGTTTGCAATTATATTTTTTTCCAGTGACGTCACTCGATGCATTATTTTATATAATAGTATTTTCAGTTTCATTTTTTTTATTGAATAAGTAAATGATAATATCGGCTATATTAACACGTATATCTACACAATAATACACAAATGCATAAGCATACGTAGATAGACATTGAGGTAGACAAGGAACGAGATAGATAGACATAGATGAAGAGAGAGAGTGAGAGAATTAAAGAGAGAGAGAGAGAGAGAGAAAGAATATTAGAAAAAGTAAGAAAGATAAAGAGTTAG
>NC_051388.1:8972658-8975158 GCF_015228065.2 Penaeus monodon
CATCTTTCTTCTTCTCTGAGACTAGATTCTTAAATTTCTTATCTATTATGCTTGTTTGTCTTTTCTTCTGCTTATTACTGCCATCATCATAGATATTCTTTGCTCTATATTTTTCTTTTTTTTTATTATATTAATTTCACTACCATTGTCACTACGATTAAAAAAGACAATGAAGATAATGATAATGATAATAATAATAATAATAATAATAATAATAATAATGATAATAATAATAATAATAATAATAGTAATAATAATAATAATAATAATAATAATAATAATAATAATGACAATAATAATAATAATAATAATAATAATAATAATAATAAACTCTCTCGTCTCCCTTTCTCTCTCTTTCTTTCTGTTTTTCTATTAATATTCATCTCTCTCTTTGTATTTCTCTGTAAAATTGTGTCGTCTGTCTCTCGTAGTAAAATTATCAAATGAAATCAAATCATTCCTTCGCATTTCCTGACTCTCTTTCACTCGTATGTCTCGCTTTTCCTGTATCTATATCTCTGTCTCTTCTTTGACTGCCTGTCTCTGTCTCTCTTTCTCTTTCTCTTTCTCTTTCTCTTTCTCTTTCTCTTTCTCTCTCTCTCTCTCTCTCTCTCTCTCTCTCTCTATATATATATATATATATATATATATATATATATATATATATATATATATATATATATATATATATATATATATGTATGTACGTATGTATATATGTATGTATGTATGTATGTATGTATGTATGTATGTATGTATGTATGTATGTATGTATGTATGTATGTATGTATGTATGCATATATGTATAAAAGGTATGAATCGGAATGAATATCTTCACAATACAAAAGATGTATTTGACCGGTTTTGATTATATCTTCGTCAGAAATACATACATCAAAGAATTAGTATATATATATATATATATATATATATATATATATATATATATATATATATATATCTGACGACTGTGACCTCCCATTCGTTGTTCGTATAATTGCTGCCGCGACCTTGGCTAGTTTGAATCTGCCCGATGCTGTGTTGACATTATTCTCCCTCGCGATGTATGTAGATTCCATTTTTTTTTCAGTCCTCCATGGACTTATTCTGCTTCCTTCCAGTTCGGTAGACCTCCAGCTTCATCTGCATGTACCACATATGTGTTTATATGTGTGTGTGTGGGGTGTATATATATATATATATATATATATATATATATATATATATATATATATATATATATATATATATATATATATATATATATATATATATGCCTGTATCGTGCTGGTGTCTCCCGGCCGGACGCACAGTTATGAAATTCCAACGGATTTTTACGCACGCGATGTGTAATTAAAACTGCAACTTGTTAAGGTCATCTTTATTATATCAATATAAAGTATTCAAAAACTTCAGTGATAGTGAAAATAAATTTCATTAACAAATATTAATATGAAATGTTTAGCCTTTTTCTTACCAAAGAAATTAGCTTTTTCATTTTTTTTTTTTTTACTTTTTCATTTTTCTTCGTATAATCACCCATTAATTTTTTTTTCATGCAATAAGACTGTAAATAAATCACGTTAACATCTATCATTATCCCCATTATAAACTGCTCAACACCTTTATTTTAGCATAGTCACCCATTAATTTATTTTCTTGTTTATGCATCAGTTACTGACACGACACACAACACAGTCTGGGAAATCTTCCGCGAAGAAAAGTAGTCCGCCAGATTTCTTTTATCACTGATATTGATAATAATAATAATATTAGTAATGTTATTAATATTAATGATAAAAATAATGATGACAATACTGATGATAATGGAATAATAATAAAATTCATAATAATAATAATGATAACCATCATAATGATAATAATGATAATAATGATAATGGTAATAAGAATAAATAATAATAATAATAATAATGATAATAATAATAAATAATAATAATAATGATAATAATAATAATATTAGTAATAATAAAAAGAAACAATAATAACTAACGATAATGATGAAACTAAAGGCCCGGAACCTTAATGATAATAACTATAATAATAATGGTAATGATAATATTATTAATGATAAAAACAGTAATGATTATGGTAATGATAATATTAACAATAATAACAACGGCAATAATAATGTTAATGATAATATTGATAATAATAACAACGGTAATAATAATGGTAATGATAATAATATTAATAATGAGGTTGATGGTAATAATAATGATAATGATAACACTAAGATGATAATAGAATAACATGATGTAATACAATGATGCTCATGATGATAATGATAACAATAAAATAATAATAACAATAATAATTATTATTATTATTATTACTATTATTAGTATTATTATCATTATTATTATTATTATTACTTTTATTATTATTATTATTATTATTATTATTATTATTATTGTTGTTGTTATTATTACCATCACTATTATTATCATCATTAATATTTTAGTTATCACTATTAGTAATA
>NC_051388.1:8987658-8990158 GCF_015228065.2 Penaeus monodon
CTTTCGCTCTCTTGCACGTGGCCTCGTTGTCGTTGATAATAATTTTTTGAGACGTCTTAATTCTGAAGGATTTATCATGATTATATGATACGTAAGAATTTTGTCTAAGATGTGATGATAAGATTATAGTGGAGAATTTTGTCTAAGCTGGTTTAATATTTAGATTACAGTGGGATGATACTGTAACTAATTACGGTGAAGCATTGTCTGTAATATTATGATACTAAATTACAACGAAGAATCGTCCAAGGTATTGGGATACTTACAATAGATGACAATAAAGAATTTGTCAGAGATTTTATTACATTTCCCAAATCGGAATTTCCCCTTTAATGTAAAATTCAGGGTCCAGAGACTGAATTGGGCGAGGAAAATTTCAATAAAATATTCGTCGAGAGAGAGAGAGAGAGAGAGAGAGAGAGAGAGAGAGAGAGAGAGAGAGAGAGAGAGAGAGAGAGAGAGAGAGAGATATTACATGGTGATAAATGTCTCTCTTATGCTGCTCACCTTGCCTTAGCAACAGAATTTTACATTACCAAAAGCTTCTCAAGTTATCAAGAGTTACAAACATTTTCTTGGGAATTTACTTGTAAAAGAATACCGTCTGTGTATATATTATGGGTACTGTACCTCTAATCTATGTATTAAAAGTTAAATTGTTCATCAGAACATTGAACAAAATTAAAATCCCGATTTTGGTGTAAATGATTTAAGAATACTATTTGTAGACATAAATCTGATGTCAAATTCTTTTTCATCATGATAATAGTTATTCAACCAGATTTTTTTTTTCTGACCGATGCAATGAAACTTAACCATGGTCCTTTCTAGTAAAAGTAAAAGTCTCGTATAACAAGCATTACACCGCACGTTCAAAAATACATTCTCTTTACAGATTCCATGCGAAAGTTATTCCCTCAGATGCAACTATTCAGGACTTTTTTTATTTACCATCGTTCAAATTCATATTACATGAATCTGCATGGCTCTTATATATCTAAATATGGGCTTTTTCTCTATTCCGATAAAGCAGTTCTAAATATCACAAGTTAGCCCTCTTAATATGGCGTGAGATTTTCCCTCTTGATAGCGAATAATAGTCCACCCTTTGCAATACTATTACAGGTTACTGTTCTGTATTTTTGGATGACATAATACAGCTGCTCTCGACCACTGATGAGGTGATCATGATAATAATAATGATAAAAATACAACAGGAACTTGCTAAAAGTTGAATATTCCTAGTTTATTAGCATTCTTGCAGGATTTTGTCTTGTATTTCCTATTGCTAGTATTATTTTACTTTTTTCCTATACTATAGAGTTAAAATTTCGTTCTCTCTCTCTCTCTCTCTCTCTCTCTCTCTCTCTCTCTCTCTCTCTCTCTCTCTCTCTCTCTCTCTCTCTCTCTCTCTCTTCTTAGTCGTTTTCTGTTTCACTAACTTCTTTCCTTTTGTTTTCTGTTTCACCAGATTCTTTCTCGTTTTTTGTTTCACCAACTTCTTTCCTCTCGTTTTCTGTTTCACTCACGTTTTTTCTGTCACTAGCTTCTCTCTTTTCGTTTTCCATCTTCCTGATATCTTCTCGTTTTCTGTTTCACTAGCTCCTCTCTTTTCGTTTTCCTTCCTACTTGCTGCCTGTAATGCTCTCCCTATCTCTGTCATTTTCCATCCTAAAAGCCTGGAGGAGCTGAAACACTTTCTGTATATTCTGTACTGACCCTTCATGTACCAATCCACCAGTAACCAAAGTACCCACGCGGAATGCTTGCCTCTTATTTGCTTTTAGCTGACCCCCTTCGTAATTTTTTTTTCGTAGCATGCCTTACCTCCCTGGTCAGCTATTATTCACAATCACTCCTCTCCATTCCGCTTCACTTCCTGCATTCATCTGTCTCACCGTTGGTTCCCATTTATTGTGTTCTCTTTACGCATTTTGGCTGCCTGCACTGTTGCAATATTTGTTCCGGAATGATTTTTTTAAGCAAAATCTACCTAGCGGGTCTTTAGTGCCTTCATTTTCAGCGTTTCAAACACGGTGCAAACTCACCCTTTTAACACCTTCCTGTAGCTACTGTGCGGAAGACTACTTTTCGAATTTCTTAGTCAAAGTTTATTTAATCATAACAAATAACAAAAGCTTATAACAAATCTTTCATCAAATAATAAGAATTTGGGATGTAATGGTTAATGGTTAATAATTAAAACAAATAGAATTGTTAGACTATATTACGTGATATTTGAAGACAATAACCCGTATCATTTTCTCCATTTTCTTCTCTTACAGTTACCATTGCGCTCGTAACCCCCCCCCCCAAAAAAAAAAAAAAAAATTACGGCGTTCGAATTCTTCATCGCGAGAAAATACCTCTTCGCTCCTTCCTTCACTAGAAGAGACGGTACGATTCTTCGAAGCTGCATACCCATCTCAAAATGTCCAGGAATGTTATCTGACAGGACGGTAGAAATACAAGCCTGTCCCTTCTGCAAATATTTTATCAT
>NC_051388.1:9004978-9007478 GCF_015228065.2 Penaeus monodon
TCTCTCCTTCCCTCCCTTTCCCACTTTCCCTGCTTCCCTCCCTCTCTGCTTCTCCCTCCTCTTCCCTCCCTCTCCCTCTCTCCTTCCTTCCCTCTCGCTCTCCCCCTCCTCCCCTCCCTCTCTCCCTCTCTCTCTCCCTCTTTCTCCTTCCCTCCTCACACACCTTCCTCACTACACCTGCCCCTCTTTTTTAACACAACAGAGGAGTTCGCCCTCTCCCTCTCCTTTCCCTTCCCTCATTCTCCCTCTTTCCCCCTCCCTCTCTCTCTCTCTCTCTCTCTCTTCTCTCTCTCTCTCTCTCTCTCTCTCTCTCTCTTCTCTCTGTTTTTCCTCCTCTCTGTGTCTTCTCCTTCCTCCCCCCCCCTCTCTCTCCTCTCCCCCTCTCTCTCTCTCTCTCTCTCTCTCTCCTTCTCTCCCCCCTCCCCTCTCCTCCCTCCCTCTCTCTCTCTCTCTCTCCTCTTTTCTCTCTTCTCTCTCTCTCTCTCTTTCTCTCTTTCTCTCTCTCTCTTTCTCTCTCTCTCTCTCTGTCTCTCCCTGTCTCTCTCCTTCCTCTATCCCTCCTCCCCCACCCCCCTCTCTCTCGTCACAGACACTCGTCCCCTCTCTTTTTTCTTCTTTTTTTTTCATAATTTCCCCAACACAGTACTTCTTCCTCCCCTTTTGAAGTCTCTCCTCAGACGCTGACTTCAATGACGCAAATCACACGCGTGTAGCCGTCTTGCAGCCGTTTTCGCCGTGTTTTTTAGTGTCGCTGGGTCCTTGTTATGCAAATGAGTCATGAGTGTGGCTTGGAGGGGAAAAATGAGAATGAGAAGATAGAAATTCGGCTAAAAGGATGGTAGGGAAAAGAGAGAGATTAGTGATGTATCGATAGGGTTACGTTTAAGAAACTAAGGAGGGAATAGAAAGTAAAAGAAGTAGCGGTTTTGTAAAATGTAAAAGACCCCCCCAAAAAAAGGAAAACATGAATAACCATAAGACTTACCAACACAGAGAAAAAGAAAATATAGACAGAGCGAAGACGAAAAAGAGGAAGAAAAAGAAAAAGAAGCAAAAAAGATAAGGGAAACGAGTAAAAGACATCATATAAAATACATAATATCGATGTTTTCATTCTCTGCTGAGCCTCTTTCTCAGGATAATATTGAAACCGTCACCGTCTGCTTTATCAAGGAATATGTGCTCATGGGACAATCTTGTCAGTATTTGCCTCTTCTTGTTTCATGTTTAGATTTCTCTTTGGTTCCCTGCTTTTCTTTCTCTTTATTTCCTTCCTTCGTCCTATTCGAGATTCTTTTGCTTTTCGTTAGGTTTCCTTATTTTCTATTTTATTTTCTTTCTCTGTCTCTCTTATTCTCTCTCTCTCTCTCTCTTCTCTCTCTCTCTCTCTCTCTCTCTCTCTCTCTCTCTCTCTCTCTCTCTCTCTCTCTCTCTCCCTCTCTCTCTCTCTCTCTCTCTTTCTTTCTATATATTTATATATCCCTCCTTCCGTCCCTCTCTCCTTCCATCCCTCTCTCTATATCCAAACCTATCTACCTCTCCCCTTTCCCCTCATCCCTCTCTCCCTACCACCTCCCTCTCTCCTCTCTCTCCCTTCTCTCCCATCCCCCATTCCTCCTTCCTCTCTCTCTCACTTTCCCTCTCTCCCTATTTCCTCTTTCTTTCTCCGAAAACAGGCCCCAACTTCTCAAGGTCTGTTTGCACCTTATGATAAGATGTTGCGTAAACACGAACGCAAAGGGGGTAAAGGAAGGGAAAAAAATAGTCAACAGAAAAACTTTTATGCTTAAAACGAAAACGATTTGTTTTGTAAGCAGCGTGACTGGTATTCTCTTTAAAGGGTAAAATATGATAATGATAAAGATAATAATAAAAAATCATACTGCTACTGATAGTAATAATGATAATGATACTAATGATAATATCAGTGATAATCATCATCATCGTCATCATAACGGTGATAAAAGCACTGTCTATGAAGGTGATAACAATAATTATGATAACAGACACAACAACAAAAACAACAACAACAATAATGAAGATAATTATGATATTAATAATAACAATAATGATATGATAGAAATAATGATAATGACAATAATGATTGTAATATTTGTACTTATGATAATAATGATAATAATAATGGTAATAATAATAAAAATTATTATCATTATAATTATTATTATCATTATTATTACAATTATTATTTTTATTATTATTGTTATTATTATTATTATTATTATTATTATTAGTATTATTATTATTATTATTATTATCATTATTATTATTATTATCATTATTATGATGATGATAATAATAGGAATGATGATAATAACAATAAGGATAATAAAGATGATAATAATAATCATTACAATATCAATGATTATGATGATAATGATAACTATAATTATAATAATGATAATAATGATCATAAAAAATAGTTATAATGATAATAATAATAATAATAATAATGATAATAATAATGATTACAAAAATAATT
>NC_051388.1:9017123-9021369 GCF_015228065.2 Penaeus monodon
ATATATATATATATATATATATTTTTTGTTAAAAATTTTAAAATATAATATATTTTATTATATATACATATAATATATACATTGCACGCACATACCCATATCATTTTTAAAATAAAGAATCCGCCCACGTTAAAAGTGTATCTCTTTCCCCCAAAATTTCCCTTTATACTCCGCACCTTCTCCCTTGGGGGCCCCCAAGGGACCAGGATCAAAAGGGATCGAGTCCCCTTTCCGTGCTGTCAGTTACGTTTTGTGATCTTGTTATCTTTTGGAGAAAGGAGATAGAACGGGGGATTATTTTTCCCCCCTCGCCTTTCGGTGAAGTTTTTTTGGGGCTGTGAGATGTTTAAAAAATGGTAAAGATCTGTGGAAGTAAGGGGAGGGCATGGTGGTGGTGATGGGGGAGATTTGTAATAATTATGATAAGATGGGGATAAAAAAGAACAGTGATAAAGGGATGATATTCACAATAAGAAACTGTGAAAAGGGAGGGTAGGTGATAATAAAAACCCGGGGTGAAAAATTTCAGAGATAATAATGATTTTTAATAATGGTAATGATGATAGTGTTAGAAAAATGATGATGATAAAGAAAAAATTATAAAGATGATATTCACAAGAACTTTTGAAATGGATAAATAACAATGATGACTACAATGAGGCAATAAAAAAAAGGAAATAATAAAAAAAAGCAACAAATAATAACTCTAAAAACTTTAAAAAAAACAAAAAAAAACAATAGTAATAATACCAAAATTATTGTCCTAAACATCGGCAGATATCAGAACCATAATTTTGGAATGAGTAAACAGTAATCCGATTCAAATTTTATAAAGAGTGGGGTTTTAAATTTTAAACAGTATTTGCAACACAATATTGTTTGTTAGTAATAGCAATAACGTTTTTATAAGTGACACGGTTGATATTGTCAGGGGACTTAGACTAATTAAGATGGGGATGGGGTGATGTAAATAGATGTGAGGATAAGGAAATGACAGTCGAAATGTGCGATATTTAAACTCATACTAATATAATACTGATAAGTGATAAAGCCAAAGAAAACGAAAGAAAAAAAAAATAATAGCGAAATATTTTTAAAGTTTTAGGTTTGGTTTCTTTTTGTATTGAAAGAAGTCTTAAAAAAAATTAAAGAAAAAATATGCATGCAATTTTACATTAGGGAAAGCAGAAGTTATTTCGTTGCAATAACTTTTTATTTTTATTTGACATGTTATTTACTGGGGGAATTTTATTTTCAGTTCTCTTTCTTTCTTCTTTCTTCTTTTTGCATGAATTTTCAGTCTGTTTGTTCAGTAAGAATAAATGTACATTTATTGCATGTATTGCTCCGTGGTTTTTTCTTTAAAGATAACATAAAAGCGATCAATTTGTTTTTATTATAAACACCATGGGGGGAGGGATTTTCTAAACGAGAGGATTAACTTAAAAAAAATGAAAAACAAATATCCTTTTGAGTAAGATTCAATATCACGCATCACGCACGTATCCGGAAAAAAAAATGCTGAAAATGTTTGATAAATGATAAAGATAAAAGTAAAAAAAGATAAGAAGAAGGATATAAAAAAAAAATAAAGGGGGAAAAAAAAGAAGAAGAAGAAGAAGAAGAAGAAAAAGAAGTAGAAAAAAAAGAAGAAGAAGAAGAATAGTAGTAGTAGAAGAAAAAAAAAAGAAAAAGAAAAAAAAAAGAAAAAGACGGAAGAAAGGGAAAAAGAAGAAAAAAAAGAAAAAAATAGAAGAAAAAAAAAATGAAAAAAAAAAGGGGAGGAGATAAAAAAAAAAAGAAGATGAAGATGCTGCCTCTCTATGTTTTTAAAATATGTGGCCGGCACTGAAGTGAAGTAGATTTGATTAACTTCGTGCGCAATAATTTTGCAAAGTTAGCTGGGGGGCAATTTGAAGGGAAAATTCTTGACACTCGACACGGATGTCATTTCCATGTTTTATTCAGTTTTCTAAATCTCCAATGGAAGGCGTTTTATCTGCATTTCATAATATAATTGCGTTTTTCACACACACATATACGTACATACATTCATACATATATATGTGTGTGTGTGTGTGTGTGAATATATATATATATATATATATAATATATATTCCCAACACCCACACATATAATGAGAAGTATACGTATATTTGTGTGAAAAAAAACAAATTTATTTTGAAAAGCAGATAAACGCCTTTTTTTCCATTTTTTAGATTAGAAAACTGAATAAAACATGGAAATGACATCCGTGTCGAGTGTCAAGAATTTCCTTCAAATTGCATCCCAGACTAACGTTGCAACATCTATTGCAGCAGCGAAGTTAATCAACATCTATCTTCAGCTTCAGTGCCGGCCACATATTGTTGAAACATAGAGAGCGCAGCATCTTCATCTTCTTCTTCTTGTTTTTCTCCTCCCTCTTCTTTATTTTCATTTTATTTTCTTCTACTTTTTTTTCTTCCTTTTCTTCTTCTTCCCCTTCTTCTTCTTCTTCTTCTTCTTCTTCTTCTTCTTCTTTTCCTCCTTATTATTTTTTATATCCTTCTTCTTACTCTTATTATTACTATTATCATTATCATTTATCGAACATTTCTAGCATGTTTTTTTCCGGATGACGTGCGTGATGCGTGATATTGAATCTGTACTCAAAAGGATATTGTGTTTTTCATTGCTTTTGAAGTTAATCCTCTCGCTTTAGATAATCGCCATCCCCCCATGGTGATTATAATACAAACAATATTGATCGCTATTACTGTTATCTTTCAAGAAATACACATCGGAGCAATACATGCAATAAATGTACAGTTATTCTTACTGAACAAACAGACTCGTAAATTCATGAACAAAAAAGAAAGAAAGAAAGAAAGAAAGAGAACGTGTAAATACTAATTCTCCCGAGTAAATACACATGTACAAATATAAATAGAAAAGTTATTGCAACGAAATAAGCATTCTGCGATTCCTAATGGTGAAATTAGACATGCATATTTCTTCTTTAATTTTTTTTAAGACTTCTTTCAATACGAAAGAAAACCAAACCATAAAACATTAAAATACTTCGCTATTATTATTTTTTTCTTTCGTTTTCGTTGGCGTTATCACTTCAGTCAGTATTAGTATTAGTATGAGTTTAAATATCAGCATCATTTCGACTGTCATTTCCTTATCCTCATCATCATACTTATCATCATCCTCATCACCATCATTAGATTAGTCTAAGTACACTGACAATAGTCAACCAGTGTCAGCTTATCAAACGTTATCTGCTATTACTAACATGAACAATAATTGTGATTGCAAATACTGTTTCAAATCTAAACCCACTTCATTATACAGATTGCAATCAGGATTACTGTTTACTCATTCCATAATTATGGTTTCTGATATCTGCCTGATGTTTAGGACAATAATGTTGGTATTATTACTATTGTTATTTTTTTGTTATTTTTATAGTTTTTTAGTAAGTTATATATTTGTTGCTTTTTTGTTATTATTATCTTTGTTTTTATTGTCCTCATTGTAGTCATCATTGTTATTTATCCATTTCACAATGTTCTTGTGAATATCATCTTTATAATTGTTCATATTATCATCATCATTATTGCTAACACTATCATCATTACCATTATTACAAATCATTATTATCATCATGACAATTTCTATCATCCCGGTTATTATTATCACTCTATCCTCACCATTTCACAGTATTCTTATTGTGAATATCATCAACTTTATCACTGTTCATGTTATCGCCATCATTATCATAATTATTACAAATCTCACCATCACCACCACCACTGCCCTCCCCCTTATCATTACCACACGATCTTTACCATTATTAAACATCGTCACAGACCCAAAAACTTCACCGCAAGGCGAGAGGGGAAAAATAATCTCCCGTTCTATCTCCTTTCTCCCAAGATAACAAGATACACAAGAACGTAACTGACAGCACGGAAGGCGACTCGATCCCTTTTGATCCTGGTCCTTAAGGGCCCCAAGGCAGAAGGTGCGGAGTATTAAGGAATTTTGGGGAACGAGATACGACTTGTAACGTGGGCGGCATATGCTTGTATTAAACATGATATGGGTATGTGCGTGCAATGTATATATATATATGTATATATATATATATATATATATATATATATATATATACATATATATATATATATATATGTATATATAATAATATATATATATATATTACATATATATATATATATATATATATATATAT
>NC_051388.1:9021469-9031228 GCF_015228065.2 Penaeus monodon
AAAAAAGAACATTGTGAAATGGAAAATAACAAGTGATACAATGGGACAATAAAAACAAAGATAATAAAAAACAAAAAACCCCAACAAATATATAATTACAAAAAAAACTATAAAAATAAAAAAAAAAATAACAATAGAAAATACCAACATTATTGTCCTAAACATCAGGAATATCAGAAACCATAATTAGGGAATGAGTAAACAGTAACCTGATTGCAATCTTATAATAAAAGGGGTTTAGATTTGAACAGTTTTTGCAATCACAATTATTGTTCTGTTAGTAATAGAGAAACGTTTGATAAGCTGACAGGGTTGACTTTTTGTCAGTGTACTTAGACTAATTAATGATGGTGAGGGGATGATGATAAGTATGTGATGAGGAAAAGGGAAAGACAGTCAAAAGTGCGATTTTAAAAAACATACTAATACAAATACTGACTGAAGGGAAAAGCCAACGAAAACGAAAAAAAAAAATAATAATAGCGAATATTTAATGTTTTAGGGTTTTTTTTTCTTTCGTTTTGAAAAAAGTTTTAAAAAAAAATTAAGAAAAAAATATGCATGTCTAATTTCACCTTGGAATGCAAATGCTTATTTCGTTGCAAAACTTTTCTATTTAATTTGTAAGGGTTATTTACTCGGGAGAATTAGATTTACACGTTCTTTCTTTCTTTTTTTCTTTTTTTTTTGTTCATAAATTTTACGAGTCTGTTTTTTCAGTAAGAATAACGTACATTTATTGATGTATTGCTCCGATGTGTATTTCTTGAAAGAAACATAATAGGATCAATTTTGTTGTTTTATAATCACCATGGGGGGATGGCGATTATCTAAAGCGAGAGGATTAATTTCAAAAGCAATAAAAAAACACAATATCCTTTTGAGTACAGTTTCAATATCACGCATACGCACGTCACCCGGAAAAAAACATGCTAGAAATGTTGTAAATGAAATGAAATAGTAATAATAAGAGTAAGAAAAGGAATAAAAAAAAAAAAGGAGGAAAAAAAGAAGAAGAAGAAGAAAAAGAAAAAGAAAATAGAAAAAGAAGAAGAAAAAGAAGAAGAAGATAGTAAAAGAAAAAGAAAAAGAAGAAAAAAAGAAGAAAAAGAAGACAAAAGAAGAAGGGGAAAAAGAAAAGGAAGAAAAAAAGTAGAAGAAAAAAAATAAAAATAAAAAGAGGGAGGAGGAAAAGAAGAAAAAGAAGAAAAGATGCGCGCTCTCTATGTTTCAACAATATGTGGCCCGGGCACTGAAGCTGAAGATGATTTTGATTAACTTCGCTGCTGCAATAGATGTTGCAACGTTATCGGGGAGAATTGAAGGGAAATTCTTGACACTCGACACGGATGTCTTTTCCCATTTTTTTTCAGTTTTTAAATCTCCAAGGGAAGGGCGTTTTATCGCTTTTCAAATAAATTCCTTTTCAACACATATACGTACTACTTTCATACATATTATGTGGTGTGTGTGTGGTAAATATAATAATATATATATATTATATATATATTATATATATATTATATATATATATAATGTATAGTATATATTTATATATATATGTATAAAATTTTATATATATATATATATATATATAATATATATGTGTGTGTGTGTGTGTGTGTGTGTGGTTGTGTGTGTGTGTGTGTGTGTGTGTGTGTGTAAGAATATTATATTTTTTATAATATATATATTATATAATATATATATATATAAAAACATATATATGA
This sequence comes from Penaeus monodon, assembly GCF_015228065.2. Classification (NCBI taxonomy): domain Eukaryota; kingdom Metazoa; phylum Arthropoda; class Malacostraca; order Decapoda; family Penaeidae; genus Penaeus; species Penaeus monodon. Next base: position 9,023,200 of record NC_051388.1, read on the forward strand.
ATTTATGTATATATATATAAATGTATATATACATATACATTTATATACATGTATATGTATGTATCAAGCCCGGATAAAATAGAGAGAATGTTTACCTAAAAAAAAGGTACCACCGGACTCTCCGGGGAAAAGGAAACGGGGGAAACCCTACCATTCACTCAAGAGCATCAAAAAATAAAAACTAAAATTAAGTATAGCGTGACCACGGCGGTCAGACAAAACCCTCCCGTTAAAGAAGAATATGTATATATATAAATCTATATGATGATAAGAATATTATATTTGTATATATATATATATATTATTTTAATATATATATATTTTAAAAACTATATATATATATATATATATATATATTTTATACTATATAATACAAATATAATAATATATTATAATGTGTGTGTGGTTTGTGTGTGTGTGGTGTGTGTGTGTGTGTGTGTGTGTGGTGTTGTGTGTGTTGTGTGTGTGTGTGCATTCATACATAATTTTACACACACCCCCACACACACACACCACACACACACCAACACATAAAATTATATATATTATATATATATATATATAATATATATAATATATATATATACAATATTATAATATATATAAATGTTGTTGAGTAGTATGTATATACAATAATATATATACATTCATAATAAATAATTTATTTTATAAAATATATAATATATATATATATATTATATATAATATATTTTATATATTAATTATATAATTATAATATAATATGTGTGTGTGTGTGTGTGGTGTGTGATGATATATATGTATGAATACACCCCACACACACTCACACACACACACAACACACAAACACACACACACACACCCCCACAAATATATAATTTAATATATTATTATATATTTTGTGTGTGGTGTGTGTGTGTGTGTGTGTGTGGTGTTGTGTGTGTGTGTATGGGGGGTGTGTGGGTTGTGTGTGTATAGGGTCACAGCTGTACTTAATTGTATTTTTCAGTTGTGAGCTTTTGGAGGAGTACGGGGTGGGCCCCCATTTCCCTTTCCAGGGAGAGTCCCCCGGGTTCCCTTTTTAGGAAACATTCTCTCTTTTTATCCGGGTTTGGGGACAGACTGATTTGGGCTGGCTTGCCCCCCCAGGGGCTAGGTGGTAATCGAGGTGAATTTCCCCTTCCCCAAAGGGAAAAACGCGCCGGCCGGTGACTCGAACCCTCAACTCAGACTGCCGTCGTGACGTCTTGAGCCCGATGCTCAAACCCGGGGCCCGCGGTCATAATCCTCAATAATCAGAGAAGACTCGAGAAAATTATGTTCTTTCTAAAATTTCCTTTACCGGCATTCTCCGGGGAAAAGGGAAAAACTGGGGACCCCCCACGTATCACTCCAAAGAGCTCCAAAATGAAAGTAAAATTTAAGTATCATGCTGTGACAGCCAATGTCAGAATCTGACAGGGCACCATACAAAGAAAAAATATATATGTATATCTGGAAATCGTAAGTAAGGTAGGCAATAATATGATGAATTTGAATCAGATATGCAAATTTAACATTAAATGACATTATAGATTAAATCATCCCCAGTGCTTTGATTGTCAAAATATGAAATCACGCAATAAAGAAAGTATCATTAAAAAGTAATAATAGATAAAAGAATAAATGAGAAAAATAATAGTTATCATGATGGTGATGGTAATGATGTTAATGATGGTGATAGTGATAGTGATAGTGATAGTGAGTGATAGTGATAGTATGGTGATTATGGTAATGAAGATGACAACAGTAATTATAATAATGATGATGATGATGAAAAATATCTAATATATTTACGAATCTATGAAACCTACAGTTTAAGAAAAAAATGCTTTGGTCACTTTCACACCCAGAACATAAATCTTGCATTAATATTGCAAGCTAAGAAAACAAGCAACTCATAATGATCACTGGCTCTTCATTAGTAAGTTGAGTTAAGAAAGATATAGTATAGTCAGTAATAAAGCTTCATGCGTCTTCTTTTCTGCAGCTTTCCGAAACGTAACGAAAATGAAGAGATGAGGCAATAGCTTTTCCACGCAACAGTAAGATAAATTGATGGAAAAAAAAGGTGAAATGGTGATTAAGCCAATGAGTCTTTTGCACAGAGAAAAGATTGTGGGATCGTTAATGGAAAGTCTTTATATTTGTATACTTCACAAAAGCATGGAACCTGTAAAAACGGATTAATTTAATCATGAAAAAAACGTATATTGCTTGTGTTATATATTTATTCAAGGATTATCGATGCCAAATGTTATACAATCTCTAACAGGTCACACGAATCATTGCATCAGTCAATTAATAATTACTCAAAATCATTCAAATTTTAAAGTTCTCTAATCCAATTTGCAGGACGTTATCTGTAGCTGTTTCAATTAACGGATGATCGTTAAGCCTTCTTCCATTAAGTGAACCAACACCAGGAAATTTAATAATAAATATCTCGTTTTCTCCGGTTCCGATAAAGCCATGTTGAATATTTGTCAACCTTTCTATCCCCCTCGCTTAAGAGTTTTTTTGTGTCCCATTTTTTTATTGGTTGATACTTTCCCTTTAGTTTTATTCTGAATTTTGCTTTATCCCCCTCTTCTCCCGAAAAACCCTTCCCAAATCTGCTGTTTATGACGACCGGTAACTAACGCAGCTGTGGCGATTTCGAAAACAAGCTCAGTCCGATGATCAAAGAACGAAGGTCTTTTAACTGCTCGTTGACGCAATGGCTATTTGCAGATTACTGTGACCGCTCTGTGCTGTTAATCGACGTTAGGCGAAGGGCATCAAGGAAGTGCACTGTTTGGAACATCATAGGCCGATTTACTCTAGCCCGTATTTTTATTAAAACTATTTTTTTCTCTTTTAAAGTTCAGACAGATATTAAACAAACTGAGATTATTGCTAATACTTGAATCTGAATAAGTTGCCTGATTCGTTTGATGAAGAAAAAGTGTCGTTTATGATTTTGATACTGAAATTCCACCCAAAAGCAACAGCGATCTTGCCAGATTTTTAATACAGTTGTTGCTTCAAAGGAATCCGTTGCTTCGTTACCCAATGGATAAATACTGTGCTTAACTGTACCTTCTTAAACACTGATAAACATTTATATCAAAAGGGTTTTCCCATCCGTTTTTGAATTTCATTTGAATATGGACGATGTAACAAGACCCTTTGAATAATACCAACAACAATACTGGTAATAATAATAATGATGATGATAATGATAATAATAATAACAATAACAATAATAGCACTAACAGGAAACTCTTCTTTCGCTATTATCTAACACCCTGGCAATCCTAACTAGTTATATATCTTTGCAATCTATGAAAGCTGCAATAAAGTTTCCTTCTTTAGTTCTGGAGCCACTCGTCAAAACGTTTCCTGACAAACGTTTTGAAGGCTTAAACGTTTACTAGGCTATCGGGTAGACTGCTCTCCCTCTCACCGTCCACCCCCACCCCCTTCTCCCAGCTGTAACGCGTATCCCTACTTCTGCTCATAATAGGGTCTTCTGCTTTGGGTCTCCAGGTAGTTTCTCAGAATGACGTGTGGCTAAAGCTGCAACTAAACGCCTGGATTTTGCAAGATCGCTAATTGCACAGGATTGGAGATACACTCTTTATGGGTTTGCAGAGAAATAGTTCAGCCCCACGCTTTTATTGCAACGAAAGTTTTCTGTTATATTAACAGGCACTGCAATTAGTTCCTGTGACATACAGTAAGATAACAATGAAATGTTATATAATCAATGCACACACACACACACACACACACACACACACACACACACACACACACACACACACACACACACACACACACAAATTCATATCTATTGTAATCAACAGCATTGTCAAAACTAACATTGCAGTGCTGTAACAAGACTTGCCTGTTATCATTAATATTAGTCATAAAAGTACTACTGTAAAAAAATATATATATAAAAAATAAAATAATTACGGTAAAACCGCACCAGATATTATGTAAGTGATACTATAGCTATGATTTTTATTATTATTATTATTCTCACCATCATCATCACCATAATCATTATTATTATCATTATGATGATTATCATCATTATCTTTTTAATCATTATCATCATTATCTTATAATGAATATTGCCATTATAACCATCATTATTGTTACTGCTGCCATATTTTTTTTTTTCGTTTTTTTACAGTAGGTTTATGTTTGAGCGGCCGTGGTCACAGCATGATACTTTAATTTATTTTCATGTTGTGTGTTTTGGGGGATCGTGGTAGGGTCCCCAGTTCCTTTCAGGGAGTGCCCGGGGGTACCTTTTTGGTAATCATTCTCTCTATTTATGGGTTTGGGGCCCGCACTGACTTGGGCTGGCTTGCCCGCCCCCAAATGGAGGTAGGCAATCGAGGTGAAGTTCCTTGCCCCAAGGGAACAGCGCGCCGGCCGGTGACTCGAACCCTCGAACTCAGACTGCCGTCGTGACAGTCTTGATTCCGATGCTCTAACCACTCGGCCACCGCGGCCTGCCATAAGTATTTTTTAAGTATCGTTCCTCCTAATTATTAATTAGGAGGAACGATACTTAAAAATACTTAACATCCTTTATAAGTTCCCAGCTGATATTCTCCTTTACATTTACTCTTTCCCTGATATTCCCCTTAATTCTCCGTAATTATTGGAAGTAATCGCTAACGTCACAAGACAGGCACCAAAGATAAGATAAGAAAAGATAGGAAGTGATGGGAATTTAGTTAAAAAACTATTTGTAATATATTTATTTTTCTCAAAGTCCTTTCTTATTTTTCTAATTAAATTTAAATAATTTACTACTGCCACGTGCTACTGTTATTAGTTATTGCACTGTTTGTCCCCTCAGTTCACTTTAATTACTTTTAATCTCCTCTGTTGTCTAGTAATTAGAAACAAAAACATCTATATTACTAATTTTTTAACACTATTTCTTCCCATAAGCCCAAAAGCAATTAAGTAATTACGTTTGCATAAAGATCGTAGCTTAAAACGATTTCATCAACACTATGCAAATGCAAATATTCAATAATGTATTTTTCACAGAGTTTCATACCTTGCCTACGTTGATTTAAAAACATAATTGAAATCTTAAATGTCAGTGTTATAGATATTTTAATTCCTTTTTAAACTTTATAAACTGTTAATGGCATTATGTACCTTAATGGTTAAGCAATGTAGACATTTTCACCTTTAAAAGCTGGTTTTAACCTCACCGATGACGATTTTATGTAATCAGGTTCCAGTTGTAAGGGTCTGTCTTCTATATAATATTAAACAGGCTCCTCTCTCCCTCTCCCTTGCCCTCCTCCCCTCTCTCTCCCCCTTCCTTCTATCTATTATCATTATCCATTATCTTTATCTCTCTCTCTCTCTCTCTTCTCTTCCCCCTCGCTCTCTTTCTGTGTGTGTGTGTGTGTGTGTGTGTGTGTGTGTGCGTGGGTGTGTGCGTGTGCGTGTGTGTGTGTGCGTGCTTGTATCCTTTTGTCCGTAACAGAAATATACGAAATTTGTCTTCTGTCCAAGAACTTCCCCAGGCTTCCTCCGGCGGAAGTTCGAGAGCGGCCCCAATCCCTTGCCTTTCTTGAGCCTCCATTGAGCTTTTAACTTTCTGCTAACTCCGGGGGCATTTTCTAGGAACAGCAGATGCGACAAGCTCATTCTTTGGCCTGAAAATTTGGGTTGCAAGACCACTTTATATTTATGGTTAATTGTCGGAGAAAGTTGAACGGTAATGTTTTTCTCTCTTTTTTTCTCTCTCTTATTTCTTTTCCTCCTTAGTTGAAAGATAGAGATAAATTTGCAAAGCGAAAAGGAAGGGAATAGAAACAGTCTCACAAAATTTTGTGCAGTGTTTCCAACCGTGTTGATACAACAGAAAAAAAATGTACAATATATAGTCAAAATTTATCATCTGCTCCATAATCTGGATTCACATCTACCTCCAACGCTTACGTTCAGCTGATCAGTTTGCGAGCGGACCGGGGCCAAGCAGAAATCCGTTTCAGAAAAGCATAAACTAAACCCTCGAGACAAGTGTGATGCCGGCGATGACCTAGCAAGCCATACGTTGCTCTTTCCCTTCTCATCTCTGCGTCCTTCCCTCTCTTTTCCGTTGTGTTTACGTGTGAGTGAGCTTACACCGACCGAGTGTCCAAGAGGGAGATCCTTAGAGGGCTCGGACGGGGACGCGAGCTTCTAGAAACGATCCGAACGCGACAACTCAAACTCCTCGGACATGCAATACGTAGAGACACAATAGAAAACCTTAGCCAAAGCGGTAAAACTGAAGAGAAGCAAGCTCGAGGTGGACCGAGAAGAACATTCCTTGACAAATATACAAACACTTCGATGCCTCTGGGACAGAGCTCGACAACGTGAAACATGGCGCCAAGTAGTTTCTTGGTTTTTTTTTTTTTTTTTTTTTTTCTCCCTTTTTTTTTCTCACCATCCCGTTTAAAAGGAAATGAAACAAACTGCATCAAAACTCCCTTTCTTACCCCCCCTATGTCATTTCACTGCTATAATTTTTATTTTTTACGAAAAACGATGGAACCCCTCCCGCTGCCTTTCAGGTTTAAACCTCTTTAGGCTTTAAAAGGATAACAGCAGGTGTATATAGCCCCCTTTTTAAAATTTTTTTTTACTTTTTAAAACTTTTGTTTATGCTTTGTTTTTAATATAATATCTTGGGCCCCTCAACTAAGTGTATCCATAGCCAGGGATCCCGCACTATTAACTCCCTTCCCTTTAGGACACAAGTTTGAACCTGATACATCCCTTATGTACAGATCCTTCCCCTCTCCTCCCTCCCTTCCCTCTCCTCCCTCCCTTCCCTCTCCTCCCTCCAGGTGTGCTTACGTGGGGGAACTCTGCATGAGAACTTTTTTTTTTAACGGTAGGTTCATGTTTGAGCCGCCGTGGTCACAGCATGATACTTAATTGTAATTTTCATGTTGTGATGCTCTTGGAGTGAGTACGTGGTAGGGTCCCCAGTTCCTTTCCACGGAGTGTGCCGGTGTTACCTTTTAGGTAATCATTCTCTCTATTTTATCCGGGCTTGGGACCAGCACTGACTTGGACTGGCTTGACCACCCAGTGGCTCGACAGGTAATATATGTATATCATCATCATTTAACGGTAGGTTCATGTCTGAGCCGCCGTGGTCACAGCATGATACTCAATTGCAGTTTTCACGTTGTGATGCTCTTGGAGTGAGTACGTGGTAGGGTCCCCAGTTCCTTTCCACGGAGAGTGCCGGTGTTACCTTTTTTAGGTAACATTCTCTCTTAATATATATATATATATATATATATATATTAAGAGAGAATGTTACCTAAAAAGGTAACACCGGCACTCTCCGTGGAAAGGAACTGGGGACCCTACCACGTACTCACTCCAAGAGCATCACAACGTGAAAACTGCAATTGAGTATCATGCTGTGACCACGGCGGCTCAGACATGAACCTACCGTTAAATGATGATGATATACATATATTACCTGTCGAGCCACTGGGTGGTCAAGCCAGTCCAAGTCAGTGCTGGTCCCAAGCCCGGATAAAATAGAGAGAATGATTACCTAAAAGGTAACACCGGCACACTCCGTGGAAAGGAACTGGGGACCCTACCACGTACTCACTCCAAGAGCATCACAACATGAAAATTACAATTAAGTATCATGCTGTGACCACGGCGGCTCAAACATGAACCTACCGTTAAAAAAAAAAGTTCTCATGCAGAGTTCCCCCACGTAAGCACACCTGGAGGGAGGAGAGGGAAGGGAGGGAGGAGAGGGAAGGGAGGGAGGAGAGGGGAAGGATCTGTACATAAGGGATGTATCAGGTTCAAACTTGTGTCCTAAAGGGAAGGGAGTTAATAGTGCGGGATCCCTGGCTATGGATACACTTAGTTGATGCACCAAGATATTATATTAAAAATCAAAGCATAAACATAATGCTTTAAAAGTAAAAAATAAGTAGGAGAAGGGGTTTAAAAA
>NC_051388.1:9031328-9042745 GCF_015228065.2 Penaeus monodon
TTTTGATTTTTTTTTTGTCTATCTATTTCAACACCCAACACTCAACCATATATGAAATTGGGAAAAAATAATGAGTTCAATAACCTCAGCTTTGTCCGTAGGTAATGCTTGGGTCTTTCCAGAGTTTTGAGAGAACTGTGGCGCTTTTGGCAAGGTATTCTTCTTTTTTTCTCCGGTAAATCTCATATGTTATTTAAAACAGCCCCAAGAAAAGTAAACTCTTTCACTTTTTTCCAATCATTCATTGATTGTAACATTTTCATCATTTTCATTCCCGGTTATTATTATAATATATAATATATATAATATATTTATTATATATTATATATAAATAAAATATCAAAGAGAGAATGTTACAAAAAAAAGGTACCCGGCCCCTTCCGTGGAAAGGAAACTGGGGCCCCTACCACGTCCACCCAAGGCTCACAACGTGAAAACTGAAATTGATATCAGCTGTGCCCACGGCGGCTCAGACAAAAACCTACCTTAAATGTGAGAAAAAAATTTACCTGTGGGCCCCAGGGTGGTAAAGCCGCCAACTGCTGGTCCCAACCCGGATAAAATAAGAGAATGTTTTACCTAAAGGTAACACCGGCAACTCCGGGGAAAGGAACTGGGGACCCCCAGTACTCACCCCAAGAGCATCAAAACATGAAAATTAAAATTTAAGTATCATGCGTGACCACGGCGGTAAAACAGAACCCCCCTTTAAAAAAAAAAATTTCTCATGCAGAGTTCCCCCACGAAAGCACACCTGGGGGGAGGGAGGAAGGGAGGGGGAGGGGAAAGGGAGGGGGAGGGGGGAAAGGATTGACATAAGGGATTTCGGTTCCCCAAACTTGTGCCCCAAGGGGGAAGGAGTTATAGTGGGGGATCCCGGGCTAGGGAAACCTAGTTATGCACCAAGATATTATTTTAAAAAATCAAAGCATAAACATAATGCTTTAAAAGTAAAAAATAAGTAGGAGAAGGCGGCTATATACATCCATGCTGTATATCGCTCTTAAGCCTAAAGAGGCTTAACCTGCAAGGCAGCAGGAGGGGTTGCCATCGTTCTTTACGTAAGAAAAATAAAAATTATCAGCAGTGCAATGGATCATCGTCGTCAAGAAAGGGAGTTTGATGTCAGTGTTTCATTCCATTTTAAAACGGGATGGATAGAGAAGGAAAGTTGAGGATAATGTGGCTAGAGGTCGCCGTTAGAATTAGAGAAATCAGGAAGAACATGATTGAAAATAGTTCACGCAGTGTTCTTCTCTCTGTGCCATCCCCGATCCGGCGTTTGACGAACTACTTGGCGCCATGTTTCACGTTGCGACTCGCCCCAGAGGCATCAAAGTTTTTGATTTTTGTCAAGGAATGTTCTTCTCGGTCCACCTCGAGCTTGCTTCTCTTCAGTTTTACCGCTTTGGCTAAGGTTTTCTATTGTGTCTCTACGTATTGCATGTCCGAGGAGTTTGAGTTGTCGCGTTCGGATCGTTTCTAGAAGCTCGCGTCCCCGTCCGAGCCCTCTAAGGATCTCCCTCTTGGACACTCGGTCGGTGTAAGCTCACTCACACGTAAACACAACGGAAAAGAGAGGGAAGGACGCAGAGATGAGAAGGGAAAGAGCAACGTATGGCTTGCTAGGTCATCGCCGGCATCACACTTGTCTCGAGGGTTTAGTTTATGCTTTTCTGAAACGGATTTCTGCTTGGCCCCGGTCCGCTCGCAACTGCAGCTAAACTAAGCGTTGGGGGTAGTGTGAACCCCGATTATGGGCAGAAAAAAATTTTTTGACTATATTTTGAATTTTTTTTTTTCTGTTGTATCAACACGGTTGGAAACACTGCACAAAATTTTGTGAGACTGTTTCTATTCCCTTCCTTTTCGCTTTGCAAATTTATCTTATCTTTAACTAAGGGGAAAGAAATAAGAGAAGAAAAAAAGAGAGAAAACATCCCGTTAACTTTCCCCGAAAATTAACCATAAATATAAATGGTCTTGCAACCCCAAAATTTTCAGGCCAAAGAATGAGCTTTCGATTGCTTTTTCCTAAAAAAACCCCCGGAGTTAGCGAAATTTAAAGCCAAATGGAGGCTCAAAAAGGGCAGGGATGGGGCCGCTCTGACTTCCCCCGGGAGGAAGCCGGGGGAATTTTTGGACAGAAAAACAAATTTCGTTTTTTTCTTTTCGGACAAAAGGAAAAAGCACGCCACACACACACACCACACGCCACCCCCGCAACAACACCACAAAACCCACACACAACAGAAAAGAAGCGAGAAAAGGAAAAAGAGGGAGAGAGAAGAGAAGATAATAGATAGTAGATAATAAAAATAGAGAGAGAGAGAGAGAGAGAGAGAGAGATGCAGAGGGAGAGGGAGAGAGGAGCCTGTTTAATATTATATAGAAGACAGACCCTTACAACTGGAACCTGATTACATAAAATCGTCATCGGTGAGGTTAAAACCAGCTTTTAAAAAGGGTAAAAATGTCTACATTGCTTAACCATTAAAGGTACATAATGCCATTAACAGATTATAAAGTTTAAAAAGGAATTAAAATATCTAAAACACTGACATTTAAGATTTAAATTTATGTTTTTAAATAAACGTAGGCAAGGTATAAAACTCTGTGAAAAATACATTATTGAATTTTGTTTTGCATGGGTTTTGATAATGTTTAAGCTACGATCTTTATGAAAACGAAAATTTTTTAAATTGTTTTTTGGCTTATGGAAGAAATATTTTAAAAAAAATTAGTAATATAGATTGTTTTTGTTTCTAATTACTAGACAACAGAGGAGATTAAAAGTAATTAAAGTGAACTGAGGGGACAAACAGTGCAATAACTAATAACAGTAGCACGTGGCAGTAGTAATTATCTTGAATTAATTAGAACAATAAGCAAGGACGTTTGAGAGAATAAATATATTACAAATAGTTTTTTAACAAAAATTCCTCATTCCCACTTTTTCTTATCTTTTTTTGGTGCCTGCTTGTGCGTTAGCGTTATTCCAAAATTACGGGAAAATTTAAAGGGGAATATAGGGAAAGAGAAAATTAAAGGAAAATACAGCGGGGAAACTTAAAAAAGGATGTTAAGTTTTTTTAAGTATCGTTCCCCCTAATTAAAATTTGGGGGGGAAACGATACTTAAAAATACTTATGGCGGGCCCGGTGGCCGAGGGGTTTTTAGAGATGGAATAAGACTGTCACGCGGATTGAGTTCGGGGGTTGAGTCCCCGGCCGGCGCGCTGTTCCCTTTTGGGCAAGGAACTTCACCCGATTCCCTCCCACCCTGTGCGGGCAACCCAGCCCCAAGCTGGGGTCCCAACCCCGGGAAAAATAAGAGAATGATTACCAAAAAGGTACCACCGGGCACTCTCCTGGAAGGAACTGGGGACCCTCCCACGTACTCACTCCAAAGCTCACAACAAAAAAACTCAATTAATATCTGCTGTGCCAGGGCCGCTCAAACATAAACCTACTGAAAAAAAAACGAAAAAAAAAAATGGCAGCATAACAATAATGGGGTTAAAAGGCAAATTCTTTATAAGTAAGATGATAATATTAAAAAGTAATGATTAATATCATAAGATAAAAATAAGATTAGGGTGATAGGGGTAAAATAAAAATAATAATAAAAATCAAGCATGTATCACTTACATAATACTGTGGGGTTTTTACCGTAATATTTTATTTTTTTATATATATTTTTTACAGTATACTTTTATGACTAAATTAAGATAAAGGCAAGTTTGTTACAGCATGCAATGTTTTTTTTTGACAATGCTGTTTTAAAATAGATATAATTTTGTTGTGTGTTTGTGTGTGTGGTTGTTTGTGTGTGTGTGTTGTTGTTGGTGTGTGTGTGTGGTTGGTGTGTGGTGTGTGCTTTGTTATAAACATTTCATTGTTATCTTACTGTGGTCCAGAACAAATTTGCAGTGCTGTTAAAAAACGAAAATTTTCGTGCAATAAAAGAGAGGCATAGAACATTTCTCTGCAAACCCATAAAGAGTGTATCCCCAAATCCGTAAAATTACGATTTTTGAAAAAACCCAAAAGGGCGTTTATTTTTTGCAGCTTTAGCCACAGTCATTCTGAGAAATCCCTGGAGCCCCAAAAGCGAAACCCTATTATGGCAAAGTAGGGATACCTTACAGCGGGGAGAAGGGGGGGGGTGGACGGTGAGAGGGAGAGCAGTCTACCCGATAGCCTAGTAAACGTTTAAGCCTTCAAAACGTTTGTCAGGAAACGTTTTGACGAGTGGCTCCAGAACTAAAGAAGGAAACTTTATTGCAGCTTTCATAGATTGCAAAGATATATAACTAGTTAGGATTGCCAGGGTGTTAGATAATAGCGAAAGAAGAGTTTCCTGTTAGTGCTATTATTGTTATTGTTATTATTATTATCATTACATTTCATATTATTTTACCAGTTTTTTTTTTGGTATTATTCAAAGGGGCTTTTTACATCGTCCATTCAAATGAAATTTAAAAAAAATGGGAAAAAACCCTTTTTATAAATTTTTTTCATGTTTAAAAAGGGACAGTTAAGCCCGATTTTCCTTGGGGAACGAAGCAACGGATTCCTTTGAACAAAACTGTATTAAAAATCTGGAAACGCTGTTCTTTTTTGGGGGAATTTCAGTTCAAAACATAAAAAAGACACTTTTTCTTTATCAAAAAGAAACAGGCAACTTATTCAGATTCAAGTATTAGCAATAATCTCAGTTTGTTTAATATCTGTCTGAACTTTAAAAGAGAAAAAAAAAAGTTTTTTAAAAAAAATACGGGCTAGAGTAAAACGGGCCTATGATGTTTCCAAAAAAAAATGGACTTCCTTTATGCCCCTTTGCCTAAAGTCGATTAAAAACACAGAGCGGTCACATAAACGCAAAAGCCATTTTCGTCAACGAGCATTAAGACCTTTGTTTTTGATCACGGGCTGGCTTTTTTTTCGAAAAAAACGCCACATGCGTTGTTACCGGGGCATAAAAAGCAGATTTTTGGAAAGGTGTTTTTGGGAAGAGAGGGGATAAGCATATATGCAGAATAACACATAAAGGGTTAAAGTATCATACCATAAAAAAAAGAGACACAAAAAAACATCATTAAAACGAGGGATAAAGGTTTTCAAAAAGTTTTCAACATGGTGTTATCGGTAAAACCCGGGGAAAAGAGAATTTATTATTAAATTTCCCGGTGTTGGTTTCACTTTAATGGGGAAAAAGGCTTAACGATCATCCGTTAATTGAAACAGCTACAGATAACGTCCCAAAATTGGGTTAAACTTTTAAATTTGAAGATTTTTTATAATTTTAAATTTATGTGCAATGATTCGTGTGACCGTTTAAAATTGTATAAATTTGGCTCGATAATCCCTTTAATAAAAATATAACCAGCAATAACGTTTTTTTCATGTTAAATTAAACCCTTTTTACAGGTTTCCCTGCTTTTGTAAGTAACAAAAAAAGATTTCCCTTACGATCCCACAATCTTTCCTGTGCAAAAAAACTCATTGGCTTAAACACCATTTCACCTTTTTTTTCCATCAATTTATCTTACTGTTGCGTGGAAAAGCTATTGCCTCATCTCTTCATTTTCGTTACGTTTCGGAAAGCTGCAGAAAAGAAGACGCATGAAGCTTTTTCTGACATATATATCTTTCTTAATAACTTACTAAAGAAGAGCCGTGATCTTATGATTTTTTTTTTTCTTAGCTTGCAATATAAGCAAAATTTATGTTCGGGTGTGAAAGGACCAAAATTTTTTTCTTAAACTGTAGGTTTCATAATTCGTAAATATTTAGTATTTTTTTTATCATCATATCATTATTTAAATTTCGTTTTTCATCTTCATTTCCTAACACCATACTATCATATCACTCACATCAATATCACTACCTATCACCCTCATTAACTCTTTCCATCACCATCAGATAATATTTTTTTCCATTTATTCTTTATCTTTTTACTTTTTTTAAAGAACTTTCTTTTTTGCGGTTTTATATTTTTTCAATCAAAGCCCGGGGAATTTAATCTTAAGTCATTTAAAAGTTTAAAATTTTCAATCTATTCAAATTTCATAATTTTATGCCACCTTACTTACGATTTCAGATATACATTAATTTTTTTTTTGTTGGTGCCCTGTCAGATTCTGACTTGGCTTTTCACAGCATGATATTTAAATTTTACTTTCAGTTGTGAGCTCTTGGAGTGATACTGAGGGGCCCCAGTTCCTTTCCCCCGGAGAATGCCCTGTAAAGGAATTTGAAAAGAACATATATTTTTTTGAGTCAATTCTTATTTTATAGGATAATGAGGCCCCGGTGGCCGAGCGGTTAGAGCTCGGGGCCCAAACTGTCACGAAAAGGCATCTGATTTTGAGGGGTTTGATCACCGGGCCGGGGCGTTGTTTCCTTGGGAAAAGGAAATTCACCCTGTACCTACCTAGCCCTGGGGGGCAAGCCGCCCAAGCAGTGCTGGTCCAAACCGGTAAAAGAGAGAAAGTTCCTAAAAAGGGAAACGGCATCTCCGGGAAAGGAATGGGGCCCTACCACGTACTCACTCCAAAAGCATCACAAAATGAAACTACAATTTGTATCATGCTTTGACCATATACACACACCCCACACACCCACCCTACACACCACACACACACAACACACACACCCACAACCACACACACATATATATAATATATATAATTAAAATATATATTTGGTGTGTTGTGTTGTGTGGTGTTGTGTGTGTGTGTGTGGTGTGTGTGTTGTATTATACATATATATCAAACAAACACACACACACACACAAATATATATATATATATTAATAATATAATACATATATTATATTAGAATAATATATATATATTATAATATATTATTAAATTTTATTAAAATATGAATGTATATTAAAAGATATGTATAAATCATACATTACATACATATATTATATTATTATATATTTTATAATATATATAATTTTTAAAATATTATATATATATATATTATAAATATATTTGTGTGTGTGTGGTGTGTGTGTGTGGGGTGGTGGTAATATAATGTAAAAGAATCAACCCACACACACACAAACCACACACACACACACACACACACACACACACACACACACACCACAAACACACACACACACCATATATATATATTATATATAATTTATTTAAAATTTTAATTTTTATTATATATATAATATAATATAGTTTATATATATTTATAAATTATATATAATATTAAAATTACAAAAATTTCATATAACTTTTCATCATATAGATTTATTTTATAAAACCTTTTTTAAAGGTAGGTTATGTCTGAGCCGCCTGGACAGCAGAACTTAATTGTGTTTATTTGTTTTGGGCTTTGGGGGAGTACGTGGGAGGGTCCCCATTCTTTTTACGGAAGGCCGGTGGTACCTTTTTAGGTAATTATTCTCTCTATTTTATCCGGGCTTTATATAACTATACATTATATAAAAGTATATGTATAATACTTTATATTATATCATAAATTCATTAATGTTTTTATATATTAATATATTATATATATTTTATATTATATATATATATTCTTTAAAACACCCACACTAACACACACACACACACACACACCCACCACAACACACACACATATATATATATATATATATATATATATTAAAATATATTATACATTTTAAAATATAAATTAACATATACTATTATATATATATATATATATATATATATAATATATATATATATATATATATTTTATTCACAACCCCCACACACCCCATAATTTTTTATGAATGTAGTAGTATTTTGGGGTTGAAAAACGCAATTTTATTAAAAATGCAGATAAAACGTTCCCTTGGGGATTTTTGAAAAAAGAATAAAAAATGGAAAGACATCCTGTCGAGTGTAGAATTTCCCTTAAATTTCATCCCAGACTAACGTTGAAAATCTATTGCAGCAGCGAAGTTATCAAATTATCTTTAGCTTTAGTGCCGGGGACAATTGTTAAACATAAGAGCGAGCATCTTCACTTTCTTCTTTTTTTTCTCCTCCCTCTTTTTTTTTCATTTTATTTTTTTCTACTTTTTTCTTCTTTTCTTTTTTCCCCCTTTTTTTCGTCTTTTCTTCTTCTTTTTTTTCTTCTTTTTCTTTTTCTTTTACATACTACTTCTTCTTTTCTTTTTTCTTTTTTACTTCTTCTTCTTCTTCTTTTTCTTCTTCTTTTTCTTTCCTCCTTTTTATTTTTTATATCCCTTTTTCTTACTCTTATTATCTATTTTCATTATTTTTCGACTTTTAGCAGTTTTTTTTTTGGTAGTGCGTGATGCGTGATATTGAATTGTACCAAAAGGGTATTTTGTTTTTCATTGCTTTGAAGTTAATCCTCTCGCTTTAGATAAACGCCATCCCCCATGGTGATTATAATACAAACAATATTGATCGCTATTACTGTTATCTTTCAAGAAATACACATCGGAGCAATACATGCAATAAATGTACAGTTATTCTTACTGAACAAACAGACTCGTAAATTCATGAACAAAAAAGAAAGAAAGAAAGAAAGAAAGAGAACGTGTAAATACTAATTCTCCCGAGTAAATACACATGTACAAATATAAATAGAAAAGTTATTGCAACGAAATAAGCATTCTGCGATTCCTAATGGTGAAATTAGACATGCTATTTCTTCTTAATTTTTTTTAAGACTTCTTTCAATACGAAAGAAAACCAAACCATAAAACATTAAAATACTTCGCTATTATTATTTTTTTCTTTCGTTTTCGTTGGCGTTATCACTTCAGTCAGTATTAGTATTAGTATGAGTTTAAATATCAGCATCATTTCGACTGTCATTTCCTTATCCTCATCATCATACTTATCATCATCCTCATCACCATCATTAGATTAGTCTAAGTACACTGACAATAGTCAACCAGTGTCAGCTTATCAAACCGTTATCTGCTATTACTAACATAAACCCAATAATTGTGATTGCAAATACTGTTTAAAAATCTAAACCCACTTCTTTATACAGATTGCAATCAGGATTACTGTTTACCTCATTCCATAATTATGGTTTCTGATATCTGCCTGATGTTTAGGACAATAATGTTGGTATTATTACTATTGTTATTTTTTTGTTATTTTTATAGTTTTTTAGTAAGTTATATATTTGTTGCTTTTTTGTTATTATTATCTTTGTTTTTATTGTCCTCATTGTAGTCATCATTGTTATTTATCCATTTCACAATGTTCTTGTGAATATCATCTTTATAATTGTTCATATTATCATCATCATTATTGCTAACACTATCATCATTACCATTATACAAATCATTATTATCATCATGACAATTTCTATCATCCCGGTTATTATTTTCACTCTATCCTCCATTTCACAGTATTCTTATTGGTGAATATCATCAACTTTATCACTGTTCATGTTATCGCCATCATTATCATAATTTTTACAAATCTCACCATCACCACCCCCACTGCCCTCCCCTTATCATTACCACACGATCTTTACCATTTTAAACATCGTCACAGACCCAAAAACTTCACCGCAAGGCGAGAGGGAAAAATAATCTCCCGTTCTATCCTTTTCCTTCTCCCAAATAACAAAGATACACAAGAACGTAACTGACAGCACGGAAGGCGACTCGATCCCTTTTTGATCCTGGTCCTTAAGGGCCCCAAGGCAAAGGTGCGGAGTATTAAGGAATTTTGGGGAAAGAGATACGACTTGTAACGTGGGCGGGATATGCTTGTATTAAACATGATATGGGTATGTGCGTGCAATGTAATATATATTTTGTATATAATATTAAATATATATATATATAATATAATTATTATATATATATTATATCATATATATCAATATAGTATTTTATATATATATATATATATATAATATATATATATATATATTACACATATATATATATATACATATAATATATATGTATATATATATAATATTTATACAATGTATGCAAACATATTGTACATATACACACACACATAAAATATATATATATTTATATATATATTATATATATATAAAGTATTTTATATATAATGTATATATTATAATATTATATATTTATATATATATATATTATATAATTTTTTTTTTTTTTTTTTTTTTTTTTTTTTTTTTTAATTATTTTTTTTTTTAAGGTATTTCATATCTAAGCCGCCGTGTACAGCATGATTTTAGTAGTTTTCATGTTGGATGTCTTGGGGATACGGGGTGGGGTCCCATTTCCCTTTTCCACGGTGTTATTTTTTTTAGGTAACATTCTCTCTTTTACCGACTGATTGGGCTGGCTTGGCCCCCCAGGGCAGGTAGGCAATCGGGTAATTCCTTGCCCAAGGGAACAACGCGCCGTCCCGGTGATAAACTCATTTTCCCTCGCGACATCTGAGTCCGGCTCTAACCCCTCGGCCACCGGGCATATTTTATATATATATATAATATTATATAAATATATATATATATATTGTATATAATAATATATTAATATAATAAAATTTTAATATATATAATATTGTGTGGGTGTGTGTGGTTTTTGCGCCCTGTGTGTGTGTGTGCTGTGTTGTTGTTATACATATATAATAAAAATATATATATTATAATATATATATAATATTATTTGTGTGTGTGTGTGTGTGTGGTTTTTGTGTGTGTGGTGTGTTGTGTGCGTGTGTATGTTTTGTGAGTGTTTTGTGTGTTGTGTGTGTGTGTGTGTGTGTGGTGGTTTGGTGTGGGGTGTGGGGTGTGTGTGGTGGTTGTGTTGTGTTGCATGGTTTTGTTGTAAAATAATATAATCTATCAAAATTTTATTAAATTATTAATATATATATATAAATTTTTAAATATTATATTAATTAAAATATAGTTAATAATAATATAAATATAAAATATTAATATATTTTAAATTTTATTCTGAATATTTTTAATCATACAAAAGTATTTTATTTTAGAATTTCCTCTGCAGATACAGTATACCATAGATAAAATTTAAAGTTGGGGTTCGGGCGAGTTTTACTAAACCCCTCGCGACTCGCCTCGCGCACAGTGGAAGGGGGGGGGGGGGGCGTGCGGAATCGCTCAGGACACCAACGGGACGCACGCTACTGCAGCTGAGGGCCCATTTCAGGGGGGTGGGGGGTTTTTGCACTTATTTTAGATTTATGAGTGGGGTCATTCAAAAATTATTTTGAGAATATAATTCATTTTTGGAAAATTTGCTTAATTATGTAGGGATTTCGGGGTTGTTTGAAGTTTTAGCGTTTCGAAATTCCGCGTTTTTTAAAAAGAACCGACCTTGGGTTTTTTTTGGGCAATTTTTTTTTTCTTTTGTTTTTTTTAGGAATTTCCGGGGTTTTTTAGGTGCATGTGGTTCCG
>NC_051388.1:9055345-9062845 GCF_015228065.2 Penaeus monodon
ATTAGGTAGCTGTAGGTAGGTTTTCTCTTTTGTGGTACGTATTTACTCAAGGTCTTTTTTTTTGTATATATTTATTCAATAAATTGTAATAGTGAAATGTTTTTTTGTATTCATCCCTAACCATAGACCTGAATCAAAGAGGGGATCCATAAGAAGGTAACTGGTGGAGGGCCCAGGCCAGTGAGGGAGCTTGCACCAAGATTAATTTAATTGTCTGACTCCCACCTTCACATATATATATATATATATATATATATATATATATATATATATATATTTATATATATATATATATTGCATATATATATATATATATATATATATATATATATATATATATATATATATATATATTAGAAGTCTCAGGATCCGTTTTATTTCCCTTCAGTGTATAAAAATCAACAGCGATCTGAATAATGCCCTGAATATAAAACTCAGAGATCTGGAAATAAAAACCGCGTTCCAATTGCATTTTTACATTCATTGCAAATCATATGTATCTGCATGTGCATGTGTGTGTATGTGTGTGTGCGTGTGTGTGTGTGTGTGTGTGCGTGCGTGTGTGTGTGTGTGTGTGTGTGTGTGTGTGTGTGTGTGTGTGTGTGTGTGTGTGTGTGTGTGTGTGTGTGTGTGTGTGTGTGTGTGTGTGTGTGTGTTTCTTCGTGCACTTATACATATTATACAACTAAGTATCAAAAAAATCACAAAAAAATGACAATAGATGCAAAAAAAAAGGAAAAAAGAGCATAAAAATACTAATAAAATTCCAGAAGCAATTCGCACATTCAGCCTTTCATTGTTCAGATAATAAAAACAAATTCCTGAATTGCTTACCGTTTTACTTTCTCTGTTGCAAGTTTGTGCATCTCGCTGTATCCAATTCGTATTTTACTGCAAGCTGAACGAAACCATGTTTTTGCTCTTTCCAAACTACGTCATTGCACATATTAGACATGTTGAATTCGATACCATCAATTTGCAGATTGAAAACGTGCAATCGGACCCAAAGAATTTTGAGATTGCAATATTGTTGATGAAGAACAGTAAGTTCAGATACATGGATTATGTAAAAGGCGTAAAAGTAAATGAAAACGGAGAGTAAAGAAATAGATATAGAAATAGATGTTTATTCAACCTAGTTGAATAAAAATGCTTTCAAATGATAAGGGTATTTTGTGTGTGTGTGTGTGTGTTTGTTTTTTGTGTGTGTGTGTTTGTTTTTTTTGTGTGTGCACATGTGTGTGTGTGTGTGTGTGTGTGTGTGTCTGCAGCATAAGCAAATGCAAATGCTTTTGGTCGGAGGTGAAAAGAATTATACAAAAAAAGTTCTTTTCCAAAACATAATCATGGAAGGAAATACGAAAAGAAAAAAGATTTTTAGCAACTCGAATGGATAAGAGAATGTTATCAAGTTGTTATTAATTATCTTTACGGTTTCCAAAACTCCAAAGAGAACGATTACGTAACGTCGTTTCGAAGCCGAATAACTGCTATTTGAAAAGCAATTTGTGTGTGTGTGTGTGTGTGTGTGAGTGAGCGAGTGAGAGAGCCAGAGGATGCGAGTGTTATGTGCACGCGCGCGCGCGCGTGTGTGTGTGTGTGAGTTTGTGCATACACACACATCTAACTTTGCTAAGAGCTTATCTTATCTTCCCAACAGCCTATCATTTTTTCACCAACATCTTACCTTATCTTACCAATGACTTATCTTATCAGCAATCTAACTTATCTCACCAACAGCTCATCTCATTTAACCAACACCTTACTTACCAGCAGTTAATCCCACTTAACTAAGTTTTAATCTCATCTTCCCAACAGCTCACCCTATCAACTTATCAGCAATTGAACCCCCAAAGCGAACCCTTTGCCGGAGGAAACACATCACAGAGGAGAGGTTTCAGTGGCAAGAGGCAGCGCGATGGTGAAACGCGGAACGTATATATGGCAGCGAAAGAATGGCAGCGAAAGAAGGGGAAGTGGCTCTTTCTTTATAATACAGTCGGGGGGGGGGGTCTCTCTCGCCTTTTGCTTGGGGTCTCTGGAGGGGATAGGGTTCTTGGCACCTTTTGGCACTCTCTCTGTCTTTGTCTTCGATTTTGTCTCTTTCTCTGTGTCTGTCTCTGTTTCTTGCTCTCTCTCTCTCTCTCTCTCTCTCTCTCTCTCTCTCTCTCTCTCTCTCTTTCTCTTTCTCTTTCTCTCTCTCTCTCTCTTTCTTTCTCTCTCTCTCTTTCTTTCTCTCCCCTTCCTCTCCCTCCCACCCTCCCCTTCCTCTCCTTCCCACCCTTCTCTCCCTCCCTCCCACCCTCCCCTTCCTCCCCCCCATCTCGTTCCCATTCTCCCCCGCACATTTTCACTGAAATCAGCCAAGGAAAACAAAAAATGAAGATAGCAAACGATGTCGCTGAGATATGTGCTTCATCGCCAAGGAGCCAAGAAGCAGAGGTCGGTAATACAGCTTCCTTGTAAGAAAAGAGGAGAGAGAGAGAGAGAGAGAGAGAGAGAGAGAGAGAGAGAGAGAGAGAGAGAGAGAGACAGAGAGAGAGAGAGAGAGAGAAGGAAAGAGTCGGTGTCTTTTCTTCTTCTGCTTCTTTCTCCTGTAATTTTGATTGTGTTGTCTTAAGGAATGAATAAATAAATAAGGAGAAATCCTTTTATATGTAAACGTGCATACATACATACACACACATACATACATACTTGTATATATATATATATATATATATATATATATATATATATATATATATATATATTACATATATATAAATCATGGAAGCCCATGATCGTCAAGGCCGTGGTGGCCGAGTGGTTAGAGCGTCGGACTCAAGAGTGTCACGACGGCAATCTGAGTTCGAGGGTTCGAGTCACCGGCCGGCGCGTTGTTCCCTTGGGCAAGGAACTTAACCTCGATTGCCTACCTAGCCACTGGGTGGCCAAGCCAGCCCAAGTCAAGTGCTGGTCCCAAGCCCGGATAAATAGAGAGAATGATTACCAAAAAGGTAACACCGGCACTCTCCGAGGAAAGGAACTGGGGACCCTACCACGTACTCACTCCAAGAGCATCACAACATGAAAACTACAATTAAGTATCATGCTGTGACCACGGCAGCTCAGACATGAACCTACCGTTAAAAGAAGAAGATACATATATATATATGTATATATATATATATATATATATATATATATATATATATATATATATATATATATATATATATATATATATATATATATATATATATACCTTGCCCAGTACAACAACGCGCCGGTCGGTGACTCGAACCCTCGAACTCAGATTGCCGTCGTGACAGTGTTGAGTTCGACGCTCTAACCACTCGATATATATATATATATATATATATATATATATATATATATATATATATATATATATATATATGTAAGTATGTATGTATGATGATGACATGAATAGTGATGATAACAATAATGGTACTAATAATACTATTACTAGTACTAATAGTAATGGTAATAATATAATATTGATAATAATAATAATAATAATAATAATAATAATATTAATAATGATAATGATAGTAATAAAAGCATTGATAATTATATTAATAATGATCGTATAACAACAACAACGACAATAAGAATAAGAATAATGATAATAAAAATAATAATAATAATAATAATAATAATTTTAAGGATAATAATAATAATAATAATAATAATAATAATAATAATAATAGTAATAATAATAATAATGATAATAATAAGAATAAGAAGAAGAAGAAAAATGATAATGACGATGAAAGAAACAATGATAACGATGATAATGATGATGATGATGACGATGGTGATGATGATGATGATTATAACGATAATGATTATGAAAGTCATAATGATTATAGCAACAACAAACCCAACAATGACAGTGACAGAAATGTTGAATATAATAAGGATGAAATTGTGTTAAGTGATGGCGTTGGTGAAAATAATATCCATAAAATAGCGCTAACATAAACTAACCATTTTCCATATCAAAACTTGCTTTGCAAAATTTATCTGCAATATACATAAATTGCAAAGGTCAGTGAACTGAACTCAAACTGCATAACGCTAACTGCATAATATAAACAAGTTTATTGTTGTTTCATGTTGCACACTTGTTATGCAAAGTACACAGTGCATTATCTTCAAGTGCAACATGGAAGTATTGCAGCATTACTGTGCCTTTAGTGGTCTATCACGTCGTCACTTGCAACACTAGAGCGATGATCTCTGCAATAAACAGAATGAGGTGACCATTGCAAGATAGCTATTCTTCGTTTATGAACCCCTGTGCAACGAATGGAAAGATGAGATAGATAGATATGTGTGTGTTTGTGGGCGGATGTGTCTGAAATAAAGTGTGTACGTGCGTGTGCAGTCTGTGTGTTATTTGTATATCTGTTTGTGTGCTAGTATGTGTAATTATATGCATATATATATATATATATATATATATATATATATATATATATATATATATATATATATATATATATATATATATGTATATATGTGTATGTACATATATATGTGTATATACACATATATGTATATATATATCTATATATCTATATCTATCTATCTATCTATCTATATATATATATATATATATATATATATATATATATATATATATATATATTTATGTATATGTATATACATATATGTATATATATACATATATGTGGATGTGTCTATATCTTGTATATATATGTGTGTGTGTGTATATAAATATATATATATATATATATATATATATATATATATATATATATATATATATACATATATATATATATGTGTGTGTGTGTGTGTGTGTGTGTGTGTGTGTGTGTGTGTGTGTGTGTGTGTGTGTGTGTGTGTGTGTGTGTGTGTGTGTGTGTGTGTGTGTGTGTGTGTGTGTGTGTGTGTATGTGTGTGTCTATATATATATATATATATATATATATATATATATATATATATATATATATATATATATATATATATATATGTATATATAGTATGTATTTTTTTCCCATACGTGTACATACATATATACACATATATATTTGTGTGTGTGTGTTTGTCGTTTATGTGTGTGCGTGAGCGTGCGTGGTCTGTGAAATGTGAAAAGGAAAAAAGATGTTGAAAATGGAAATGAAGAAATGGACGTCAGTGCAAGACAGACTTAATTAAAAATATAATTAATTACTTAAGTTGTCCAATCCTTCTTATGCATAAATTTGAATCACAATTATTTAGGGAAATTTTCCCCCTCTTGTATATATATTTTTTTTCTCTTCTTCTTCTTCACTTCCTCCACTTCGTTAAACTGAAATTATTAAACAACCAACCAAAAAAAATACAAGTAATCTACAAATGCAGAACACCACATCGACAAAAAAAAACATCCATTGAATTAGAAAATTAGTTACGAATTAATCAAAATAAACCTACGAAGACTTGCCACTAAGGACATTATGAACACGGTCACTATAACCATAACGTAGACATTACACGCGAATCCATCTTAACGAAAGAACAAGTGTGGGTTTGAAGGTCTGAGCATCACCCGGCCCTAAGTCTGTGCTAATGAGCCCTTGCTTATACGCCAGTACTAATAGCACTTATATCGAAGTGGTTAATTACTTCGTGATTAAAGCGTAATGACTTACAAGGAGGTTTCTCATTAAGTCAGCTGTTGTTAATGAACCTCATAAAGACATGATGAGATGGCAGTTTGTCAAAATTATATTCTTAGATACACACGTGTACGAGTGCGCACACACATGCAAGTACGGGATCAGATACACAGTTACATGAAG
The DNA here is from genome assembly GCF_015228065.2 of Penaeus monodon. Taxonomy (NCBI): domain Eukaryota; kingdom Metazoa; phylum Arthropoda; class Malacostraca; order Decapoda; family Penaeidae; genus Penaeus; species Penaeus monodon. The sequence continues at coordinate 9,061,171 of NC_051388.1, forward strand.
ATACATTAGATAAGTGTGTGTGTGTGTGTGTGTGTGTGTGTGTGTGTGTGTGTGTGTGTGTGTGTGTGTGTGTGTGTGTGTGTGTGAGAGAGAGAGAGAGAGAGAGAGAGAGAGAGAGAGAGAGAGAGTGTGTGTGTGTGTGTGTGAGAGAGAGAGAGAGAGAGAGTGTGTGTGTGTGTGTGTCGGCCTGTCTGTCTGTTTGTCGGTTTCTCTCTCAGCTTGTCTGTCTATCTGTCTGTCTGTCGGTTTCTCTCTCAGCCTGTCTATCTGTCTGTCTGTCGGTTTCTCTCTCAGCTTGTCTGTCTATCTGTCTGTCTGTCGGTTTCTCTCTCAGCCTGTCTGTCTGGTTGTCCATCTGTCCGTCTGATGTCTCTTTGCCTGTCTATCATTATAGATCATATCATACTGCATCATAAAACACACAAGTGTATATCTTAATCTTGAACAATAAATCAACGCAAAACATCCCAGTAAGCGAATAACATATGTTTTAAATCCGCACGGGAGAAAAATCATTGAAAAGTAACTGCAACACATGAGCTACGCATGCTGTAATAACACCTGTAATGGATTGCTCTTATCTGTTCATCTTTCTGTCGATTTATGAACGTATACATATATTTTAAGTTACGTAGGAGGAATATTGTTCACCCCCCCCCCCATCTGTACTGCACATTCAATAATGATAATGATACAATATGACCATGAAAATTAATAATGATAATGTTAATGATGAGGAAGATGGTAATGATACAGATAAAGAGATTATTAATTATGATGATGAAAATAAGGGTTCTAATGATGATAATAATAACAACAATAATGATAACGATGATAGTAAAAGTGATACTGATACTACTACTAATAATAATAATAATAATGATATTATTGATGACGATAATAGTAATGATAATAATGATAATGGTGATAGTGATACTGATAGTAATTATAAATATAATGATGATGATGATGATGATGATAATAACAATAGTAATAATAATAATAATAATAATAATAATAATAATAATAATAATAATAATAATAATAATAATAATAATAATGACAACAATGACATTGATGATAATAATGAGAATAATAATAACATCAGTGATAATTACAATGGTAATGATAATGACAATAACAGTAGTAACAATGATAATAATAAAAGTGATGGTACTGATAATAATAATAATGATAATAATAATAAAAATAATAATAAAAATAAAAATATAATAATAAAAAATAATAATAATGTAATAAATAATAATAAACGAAAAATGATAAAAATAATTTTAAAAAAAGTAATAGTAATAATAAAATAATAAAAATAATAATAATAATAAAATGATAAAATAATAAAAAATAATAATAACGCCCTATCGTGGCTTAGAAGCTCTGGATTTAAAGGGAAACAGAGTGTTTTATTCTTGCACCCAAAAGTCAAAGTTTGTTTCCCAGAAACTATAAAGCTAACATCTTGCACAATGGCATGACCCAAAGTGTGGTTTTGTGAGAAAAAAGGTTAGACGATGCCCTTGGTTGGTTGCTCAATTTTAAAACACCGAAGAGTAAAAAAACCCACCACAGAGTGCAAACCTGCATTGGAAGATCTACAAGCATTTTTCTATCGGAACGCAAGAAAATTTACGAACACCACCAGAGCCAGTACTAAAGG
>NC_051388.1:9177845-9180345 GCF_015228065.2 Penaeus monodon
TTATCTCCCTTATCCCATTCCCGCTTCTTGCTTTCTGTCTTTTCCCTATTCATCCTCTTTCTCTTCCTCATGCACACACAAACTAACACACAAACACACACACACACACACACACACACACAACACACACACACACACACACACACACACACACAAATAAACAAACAAACACACACACACACGCTACAAACTCACAAACACAACACAATAAAACCAATTCTTGAAAAAAATAAAAATAAAAAAATTATTTTTTTAAAAAAAAAACCCAATTTCGAAATTTTCCAAAAGGGTTTTCCCACTTTAAACATTAAGAATCCCCCCCTGGATGGCGAGAAAGAAAATTATATGGGGAAAAATGAGGTCCTCATACCCCTCCTTTTCCCTTTCCCCTTCTTCCCCTTTTTCTTCGGCTTTCTTATCCGAAAATTTATTAACTTTTCTTTTACATTATTTGTTCCTCAAACCTTTTGGGGTTTCAAAATCCCCAATCATCTTTTTGATTTTTTCTTCCCCCGGGCCCCTTTCCCTTCTTTTCTCCCCCCAAAAATTGTTTTTATTCCTTCCTTTTTCTCCCCCAAAAAAATTTGGGTTTCCTCAATCTTTCCGGGCCCTTTCCCCCGCCCCCCCTTCCTCTTTTTCCACCTTTTCCCCTTGTTCCGTTTCTCCCTTTTAAAAAAAACTTTTTTCTTCTTCCCTTTTTTTTATAATTTTTTTCTCCCTCCTCTCTCTCTCTTCTTTCTCTCTCTTTTCTCTCTTTTCTTTTCTCTCTCTCTCCTCTCTCTCTCTCTCTTTCTCTCTCCTCTCTTTTCTCTCTCTCTCTCTCTCTCTCTCTACTCTCTCTCCTCTCTTCTCTCTCTCTCTTTTTCCTTTTCTTTTCCTCTCTCTCTCTCTCTGAGTTGGGTCCCTTTTCCCATTTTTAGTTTTGTTGGGGGTTTGTTTTTCAATAGACTTTTATTCGATTTTCAGAAAATTTTTTTCCAAAGGAAAACCCAGAGTTTTGCGAAGTATATAGGGAATTGAAAAATAATCATAAAAATATATGTATGTATGTGAGTATCTATCTACCATCACTGTTGGTGTGTGGTGTGGTGTGTGTGTGTGTGAATATCTTCTCTTTCTTTCTTTTACCCTTCTCTCTCTCTACAACCACACATACGCACACACATACGCACACAAATGCACACATACTCACACACACACACACACACACACACACACACAACACACACACAACAACACACATTTTAAAATATATATAATATATATATATTTTATATATAATAATATATATATATGGTGTGTGTGTGTGTGGTGTGTATATAATTTATATATATATATATATATATTTATAAAATATAAAATATATATATATTATATAAAATATATATATATAGGGGGCCCGCGGTGGCCGAAGGCTGGAGCGTCGGACCCAGACTGTCACGAGGGCAATCTGAGTTCGGGGGTTCGAGTCACCGGCCGGGCGTTTTTTCCCCTTTGGGGAAAGGAACTTCACCTCGTTGCCTACCTAGCCACTGGGTGGGAAGCCAGCCCGTCATGCTGGTCCCAAGCCCGGATAAAATAGAGAGAAATTACCTAAAAGGTACACCGGGCATCCCCGGGGAAAGGAACTGGGGCCCCCACCACGTACCATCCAAGAGCATCACAAAAATGAAAACACAATTAAGTATCAGCTGTGACCAGGCGGCTCAGACGAACCCCCCCGTTAAAAAAAGAATATATATAGTTTATAAATATATAATATATATATATATATATATAAAAATATTATATATATAATATATATATATATTATTATATAATATAATATGTGTGTGTGTGTGGGTTTTTTGTGTGTGGTGTGTGTGTTGTGTATTATTATATATTATATTATATATATATATATATATATTATATATTATGTATGTTGTTATGTACACACACACACACACACCACAAACACAAAACCCCACCACACACATACACACACACACACCAAACACCAAACAACATACACACACCCACACACCACACACAAAACACCACACACACACACAAACACACACACACACACATATATGCATAATCTAATAGTACTAGGTACCCCCCCCCCCAACGGGGAATGACTTTAGGTGCCCCCCCCTCCCCTCCCCCTCCCCTCCCTCCTCCCTTCCCCCTCGAGGAACAACTTCGGATCCTGAGGGTCAGCTGAGGACCTCGAGTTCCTCCGGCCGATATGAGATTTGTCTTTGGCCTGCGCCGGACTCTCGAGGCTGGGATGCTTAGGGAGCGTGTCTTGAGAAGCTGGAGAGGAAACCGATTTGGATTTCGAAATTGGCGTGTGTGTGTCTGTGTGTGTGTTTTGTGGTGGTGTGTTTGGTGGGGTGGTGGTGTTGGGGGTTTTTGTGTGTGTGTGGGTGTGTGTGTGTTGTTGCGTCGGTGTTATTAATACGTGTTGAGTCGATGTATGTCTTTATAGCGTATCATATAAAACCAAAATCTT
>NC_051388.1:9210345-9212845 GCF_015228065.2 Penaeus monodon
TAGAGGTTGTTTATATTTTGTCTTACGTTTGTCTGTTTGTTTGTTATTTGTTTGTTTGTTTGTCACTTGTTTGTTTTCATGTCTGTTGGTCTCTCTAGTCCTTTTCGATATATTTGACTCTTTATTTGTTTATCTTTTTGTCCAAATTTTGTATAAATTTATCTTTCTGCGTATGTATGCATGTATGTGCATATTTGGTTGTTCATCAACTATCTATTTATCCTTTTGTCTGCCAACTATCTTCTTTTGCTGCCATCTATCCATCTGTTTATCTGACTGACTATAAATCTACGTAATTGTACAACTATACAACCATAGGCATAAATATGTATACTATATATATATATATATATATATATATATATATATATATATATATATATATATATATATATATATATATATATATGTGTGTGTGTGTGTGTATGTGTGTGTGTGTGTGTGTGTGTGTGTGTGTGTGTGTGTGTGTGTGTGTGTGTGTGTGTGTGTGTGTGTGTTTATTTATGTATTTATGCATAGCTGTATATTGTTTTTAATGATAGCTTGGAAAAAACAAACAGAACTTAATCAAATCTATAAATACCAATTACATAGCAATTGAAAAGTTTAAAGAAAAAAAATAAATAAATAATAAAAAAAGTACACACGCATATATATATATATATATATATATATATATATATATATATATATATATATATATATATATATCACCACGTCCTTAAACACCCAGAATATAACCTAACATTATAAAAAAAATAACAATAACTCACCATAGACTTTAAGTGTGACAGCGCGTGAGAGTTTGTGATCCGTGTTGATCTGACATTCGTAAACACCGGCGTCTCTTCGTTGCACGTAACGCACCACGAGGGTCCATTCGTTACTAGCTTCCGCGTGGACAACCTGTTTGGGTGGGTGAGGGGGTTAGGTGGGGGGAGGAGGGGGGTTAGGTGGGTTGGTGAGGGAGGGAAGAGGGGGTTAGGGGTGGGGTGGGGTAGGTGGGTGGGTGGGTGGGAAAGAGGGGGGTTAGGGGGTGGGGAAGGTGGATGGGTGGTATGGGTGGGGTGGGGGAGTCAGGGAGAGGGGATGTGAGGAGGTGGGTGGATGGGTGATGGAGGGGGGTGGGGAAGTGTGTCAGGGAGTTGAGTGGATGAGTGAGGTGGATGAGCAGGTGGGTAAAGGAAGGAGAGATGGAGGATGGGTGGGATGGTGAACGAATCCCGTCATGAGTGGGTGAGTGGGTGAAGAGAGGAGGGCGAGGATGAGTGCGTGCAATCGGGAACGAAAGGAGGATACAAAGGTTAATGGGTGAAGGAGAGAAAGGGAGAAATAATTAATAAGTGAGTGAAATTACGAATAAGAAATGGATAATATGTGATTAGGAATTATGGAAGAGAGGCGGTAGGGAGGTAGAGAGGTAGAGAAAAAGAATAACATCACTGAAAGAAGGAAGAATAAATTCAACATTTATAATAACTTCATCAACCAAAACATCAGAACAATAAAACTCCAATAACAACACAAACAAACATAATTCCAGGAATACAGCAATAAGTTCACAAACAACAAACACAATTCCAGGAAGTAATAAGTTCCCTAACACCAACAAAAATCCGTACAGCGCCTCCAGTGATAAAAGCGAACCAACTCAATAACTCAATAAAATAGAGAGAGAGAAAAAAAACGAATAGAAAAAGATACGAAACGAAAATAAACATCACCGCAGCGAAAGAAATGTATCTGACGCGCTTTCATTAAGTTCTTTCAAAAAATATTTCCGAACAACACACGTAACCGAGAACGCGTCAAAATCCACCTCTAGCGCTGGGGAGATCTCCATTTTCCTCCACACTTTTTGTTCCGAATTTTCACCATAAAATCATAAAACACTCATTTATTTAATAATAATAAAAATGATAAATAAATAAATAAATAATGATAATAATAATAATAATAAAAATGATAAATAAATAAATAAATAATAATAATAATAATAATAATAATAATAATAATAATAATGATAATAATAATAATAAAACACCCATTTATTTAATAATCATAAAATGAATAATGAAATAAACGACACAAATAATAAAGCACCCATTGATCTAACAACAAAAGAAATAGTAAAAACAACAACAAAAAAAACACCCATTCATTTAACAACAGTAAAACAAATCATAAAATAAACATCAACAATACCAAAACACCCACACACAAACATTCACCATCAGAAAAAATAGATAAACAATTCAGAAAACATTAAAAAACAAAACTTTTTGTACCTGGAACCTCTCATCGGCCGAATAGGTGTGGTGCCCGACCGTGAGAATGTGCAAGTCACGGCGTCTCAGCCACGTTACCTGTGGGGGTCGTAAGGTGAGCATAAGGCTGAGAGGATTCGTAAGTCAGAATAGAAAATATGAAAGTATAGTGGATATTATACAGAGAATATAGAATGTAGAATATAGAGAATATAATATAGAGGAAATAAGAT
>NC_051388.1:9225345-9230345 GCF_015228065.2 Penaeus monodon
CTCCCATCCCCACCCACCCTCCCTCAAAACGAGAAAACGAGTGAACAGCACGCTCATCACCAAAACTTTTTTTTCTTTCTTTCTTTCTTTTTTTCTTTTTCCGTTTCATTCTTGCAAACGAGAAGCAACACAACAAGACCGAGTCGCTGACAAGTGGCTGAATGGAAAAGCCGAGCGCGGGGAGAGAAATGGGCGCCTGGCCATGAATGCAGCGAGGAGCTTCCGCGTTTACTTAACATTTTCTCCGGCGCGAGAGGGAGGTTGTGGCCCAGTTCGTCCGGCAACAATCCAGGCCAATTATAAGCTTCGCAGATGCGTGTTTACTGCTCGCTTCTGTATCGTGGTTCGCCCTTTGTGTCTCGCTGTGCCCGGCTGTTGTATTTGGAACGGCATTTCTGTAGGGGTTTATATGTATTTGGGATGTATTTGATCGGTTTCGAGTGTATTTCTGACGAAGCTATTTTCGGAATCGGTTAAATACATCTCTTGTATTGTGATGTTCATTTTCATTTTTACTTTTTCTATATATTTATGCGTGTAATACACACACACACATATATGTGTTATATATATATATATATATATATATATATATATATATATATATATATATATATATATATATATATATATATGTGTGTGTGTGTGTGTGTGTGTGTGTGTGTGTGTGTATGTGTGTGTGTGTGTGTGTGTGTATATATATATATATATATATATATATATATATATATATATATATATATATGTGTGTGTGTATATATATATATATAATCGCAATATATATATGGGTGTTTTATATAGATAGTTAGATAGATAGATAAATAGATAGATAGATGTATATATATATATTATATATATGAATATATATATGCATGTATGTATATGTATATATGCGTATATATATACACTCACAGATATATGAATATATATTTAGATATATACATGCATATATATATATATAAATATATATATATATAATAAATTATTTTAAAAATATTAAAATATACATGTTTAAAATTTTTATATATATATATATATATAATAATATATATATATATATTAATAAAAAATTTTATATATAAATATATAGGTGGGGTTGTGTTGTGGGTGTGTTGTGTGTGTGTGGGGGATGTATTATGCATACACACTTTAAAATTAAAATTTAATTTTTAATAATAATAAATATTATATAATACAAAATATACATATATTTATATATATTATTATTATTGTGTGTGTGTGGTTTGTTTTTGGGTTGTGTGTTGTGTGTATTGCATATATATTTTGTTGTGTGTGTGTGTGTTGTGTGTTATGCATATATATTATGTGTGTGTGGTGTGTGTGTGTAATTATAATATATATTAAATTTTTTATTAATTTTAATTATAAAATATATATAAAATAAAATTAAAATTAATATATAAAATTTTATATATATATATTTGTGTGTGTGTGGTGTGTGTGTGTGTGTGTGTGTACATATATGTATGTGCATGTGTGTGCGTATGTCTATGTAAATACAGTTATTAGGGTGTGTATGAAATTTTGGCTGTGTCTATATAAATATATAAAAATTTTTAATATATATATAATATATATAATATTAAAATATATATATTAATTTTATGTATTATGTATTATAAATTGTATATTTTAATTTAATATCTATAATATTAACTATTATTTTATATATTTTTTATATATTATAAAATATATATATATATTTATATATATATATATACGCAAAAAAACATCAATATATAAATGGAAAATCAAAAGCGCGCTGAAATGCATTGAGGATTGGCAAAAAGGGAAACTAAATTTTCCTTCTCCCCTTCCTCTCCTCCCCCCCCCTCTACCCCCGCCCCCCCTTTTCCCTTTACCCCTCCCCTTCCCCCATCCTCTTATCGCCCTCCCAAACCCTCCCCTTACCCCCACTGCAGAGAACGGCCTGGGGTCACAGCGCAAGTAGGAAGTGCGGTGCAGAGCTGACTGACCCCACGGAAGGGAAATGCAGGTGAGTGGGGTCCTTAATTATTCCTCTTCTCCCCCTTCCCCCCCTCCCCCCCAAGCTAATGTTCCTCCCTCCTCCCTCAACCCTATCCCCCTACTTCTCGTCCCCACTCTCTTACCCCCCCTCCTCCTCCTTCTTTCCCTCGTGGCTTTGCCGTTGGGTGTACTCTGCCAGTCTTGAAATGGTGGGCCCCTCAGCAACGTGACTTATGATCATTGACGTGGCTCCCCGCCCCCCTCTCTCTCTCTCTTTAACTCTTTTTCTCTCTTCCTTTCGTTGTTCCTAGCTCTGTCTCTTTCTTCTCACTTCATCTATCTATTTTTCTCTCTCTTATTTCTTTTCATCTTTGTTGCTCACTCTCTCTCCTCTCTGTCTCTGTCTCTTTCTCTCTCTCATTCTCTCTCTCTTCTCTCTCCCTCTCCCTCTCTTTTTCTTAATTTTTTTCTAGACGTTGTGAACCCTTAATTTTTACATGAACATTTTCCCGGAAGGCTTGACGAATGCAATAATCTTCAACTTGAAGCTTGAAATCTCTAAGGCCTGATTTTTTTGGCGAAACCTTTTGTGCCATTGGAAATGTGTTTGACCTGCATCTATGCTTTAAGATGTCACATTCTTAAGCCTGTGGGTGTGTGGGCGGGAAGATGGACGTTTCTATTTGTTTTGCAGATGTGTGTGGATTCGTGTTGAGTGCGTGTATGTTTTCTGTGCGCGTAAGTGGACGCGTGTGTATGTGCGTGTGAGTTTGTGTCTTTGCGTTTCTCATTTGTATATGCGTGGTATATATAGGTATATATAGGCATCTCTATACTTATATCCGTATGCTTGCATGTCTCAATACACTTACGTACAATACCCTTATGTACAAATCCGAAAACAAGAAACAGAAGATAAACGCATGCACAAAGGCAGCTTAAAAGTAGCTTTTGTTCACAATGAAAAGCGTGTTTCAACCGAGCCATATCAAAAGGCACCGCTCTTTGAAGTGACTTACGCTCTGAGCTTCATATACACAAGGGAAGGGAAGAATCTGGAGGAGACGGGGGGGGGGGGGTAAAGAGGAGAAGAAGGAGAAAGGGGAAGAAAAGAGAGAAGGAGGGGAAAGAGGCGAAGGGGAAGAAAGGGGAGAAGGAGAAAGGAGAAGAAAGAGGATAAGGAGGAAGAAAAGGGAGAAGGAGGGGAAAGAGAAAGGAAAAAAGGGGGAGAAAGAGGGGGAAGAGGAGAAGGACAAGAAGAAAGGGAATGAAAGAGGAGAAGGAAGGGGAAGGCCAAGGAGGGGGAAGAAGAGGAGAATAAGAATTAAAGGAGTAAGAGGCGATGGATGGTAAAGGAGAAATAGAAGAAAGGAAAGGAAGAAAGACAAGTAAAGAAGAGAGAAAAAGTAAGCAGACGAAAAGGAGAAAGAGAAGAAAACGGAATATTGAATATATATATATATATATATATATATATATATATATATATATATATATATATATATATATATATATTTTTTTTTTTTTTTTTTTTTTTTTTTTTTTATATATATATATATATATATGTCGTGGGTAAGATAAAAGAGGAGGAGAAAAAACAAAAAACAATTCGAAATTAACTGTCTTTAAGGAGTAAATTACTTTTATATATGAAAAAAAGTCTTAGCGAAATATATTCCTAATTACCCGTTCGTCGAAATACTCTCCTCGTTAGCACTGTTACCAACTGTCTCACTAATACCATTAATACAACATGGTCATCCTTATCATTTGCTACCATTATTAATATCATTATAATCATCATTACTCTCATTACCACCGTTATTATCATTATCATCCTCCCACTTTTCCCGTCTTTGCCCTCTCTCACCTCATGAAAAAAAAAAACAGGATATCACAAATGCCAATAATCATTTGAAAACCTCGACAGTGAGTGAAAGGTAATCATATATAATTTGAATACTTATATTTACGAAAATTATTCTACGTCACGTGCCAGTCTGCAGTACTTGAAGGGATTATTTTGATCTATTACTGAATTTTCTTAATTAGGGATAGAACATCCAGTTAGATTTGGTGTTATAGCAAGATTCTCAGTGATATTGTTGTAGATTAGATGTTATAGTAACAGTTAGATGTTATGTAGTAGATGTTATAGTAATGTTATAGTAATAGATGTTACAGTGATAGATTTTATAGTAATAGATGTTATAGTAATAGATGTTATAGTGTGTTATAGTAATAGATGTTATAGTAATAGATATTATAGCAATAGATATTATAGTAAAAGATGTCATAGTAATAGACGTTATAGTAATGTTATAATAATAGACGTTAATGTCATTTTATAGTGATAGCTAGATGTTATAGTAATGATAATAATAACAAGAAGAAGAAGAGCAGAAATAAAAGTAGTTTTAACTGCAAGAATAAAGTCGTTAATAACAGCAATAAAATTTAAGTTATGAAAATGATAATGAGAATTTCACGTAAATAACTTTCCTCTGCAGTGCCCGATTATCTCTCATTCTTTCTCTTTCTCTTCTTCTCTTTCCTCTTCTTTCTTTTCTTCCCCTTTCTGTTTCTCTTCCTGCTCTTTCTCTTGCCTTTTTTTCATATTCTTCTTCTTTCTCTTTTTTTCTTCTTGTTTCTTCTTCTCTATTTCTTCCCCTTCTTCCGCTTTTTTCCCTTTTCTTCTCCTTCTTCTTTCTCTTCTTGTTCTTTTCTTCTTCTTCCTCTTCTTCTTCTCTTCTTCCTCTTCTTCTTTTCTTTTTCTTCTTCTTCCTCTTCGTCTTCTTCTCCTTCTCTTCTTCTCCTTCTTTTTTCTTCTTCTTTTCTTCTTCGTCTTTTCTTCTTCCTCTTCTTCTTCTTCTTTTTTTTTTCTTTTCTTCTTCTTCTTCTTCTTCCTCTTCGCCTTTTCTTTAATTGATGCAAAAATATCCCCCAAACAACTTAATGATGGTTAATTACACCTCAACAAGTTAGTGAAGATAATCATTTGATAATTACCA
>NC_051388.1:9240345-9245345 GCF_015228065.2 Penaeus monodon
AGTGCATACGTTGATGCGATCTAACCCTGAACGTAATTTTTGCCACGAGTAGAGTAAAAAGTTTTTGTTTTGTGGTTTCAGTTTTTTTTTTTTCCTTTTTTTCTTTTTTTTCTCTCTTTTTTTGTCTGTCTGTCTGTTGGTCGGTCTTATTTTTTGGTGTATCTCTCTCTTTTTCTTTCACTTTTCTTTTGTCTGACTTTTAGTTCCTTTGTCTGTCTATGTTTTTCGGTTTCTGTCTCTCTATTTAGCTATTTATTTATCTATTTATCTATCTATTTTTATGTGTGTTAGTCTACCTGTTTATCTCTCAGTGTCGGTCCGTCTCTCTGTCTCTCTCTCTCTCTCTCTTTCTCTCTCTCTCTCTCTCTCTCTCTCTCTCTCTCTCTCTCTCTCTCTCTCTCTCTCTCTCTCTCTCTCTCTCTCTCTCTCTCTCTCTTCTATCTATCTATCTATCTATCTATCTATCTATCTACCTATCTATCTATCTATCTATCTATCTATCTATCTATCTATTTATCCCTCGTTTTACTTCTTATGGCTTCTAAGTTTCCTTTTCCTTTCTTTTCTTTTCTTTTCTTATTATATAATTTATTCAATCTATGATCTTGTTTATTTTAATCGTAATCTTAATGTTACGATCTAACTCTGAATCTTTTTTTTTTTTTTTATCTATGCTTTCTCTTTTTTATTTTTTATTTTTTTCTGTTCATCTTCTTATGGATTTTTTTTCTTACTTATAGACATATAGATACACAAGATAGAGAGATAGACAAAAAGATAGATGGATAGATAAACAGCTTGATAGATAAGTAGATACATACACAGATAGGTACCAATGTAGATAGATAGATAGATATACAGATAACAGATAGATTCATATATCAATAATCGGATAATAGACACAGAGAAATAGACAGCTAGACTGATGGAGAGATAGATAGATAGATAGATAGATAGATAGATAGAAAGATAGATAGATAGAAAGATATACATTGAAACTTTGACCGGTGAATATGCATACGATAAAACGTAAAGTCGGAAAAGATACATATGAATAGCGTTCGTTGCAAATGCACGCAATGCTGCAAATTCATGCTTTCGGGCATTGCATTAAAATTAATAAAATTAAAATTAATTTGCAATGTAATCACATATGCCAATGCAAACTTCTTTTTTTAATCTATGCTTTGTCTCTGATTTACAATATATATATATATATATATATATATATATATATATATATATATATATATATATATATATATATATATATATATATACATGTTTGTATGTATGTATGTATGTATGTATGTATGTATGTGTATACATACATATAGATGTGTGTGCGTGTGTGTGTGTGTGTGTGTGTAAGTATGTATAGATACAGATATATATATATACATATATATGTGTATACATATATATATATATATATATATATATATATATATATATATATATATATATATATATATGAGCACCAAATGAAGTATCATTGGAATTATGAAGAAAAATACAAAGCTATCTTCGAAAACTATTTGATGAAAACACGATACACGAAAAAAATGGGAAAAAATGCAATGAAATCGTTGAAAATTCGATATATCTGTTATCGAAATTAAATTGCAAGAAATTTTATATCTTCATGAACTGAGAATCCTTTTATGGTGCAATACCACGTGCAATAAAATGTGAACGTTGTGTTTTGATTATCTTTCCACTATTTTAAATATCGGAAAACATTTTCGCTGATTTTTTTTTCGTTTTTTTGATAAATAAGGAAGATAAAAGTGTCCTTGACTTCGGTCGTTGCTAGGAGGACGAGTGCTGCCATCTATTGATCATCGGCTGCACTAGCGCCCTCCCAGTCGCGAAGTGATGCGTGAAAACTTTGTTAATTATTTGTGAATCGTAATTAGAACTAGTTTATCAGATCACAGTTGGACCGATATTCTAATATATTAATGTTTGCGTTTATCTGTGTGTGTGTTTGTATGTGAGTGTGCATGTGATTGTGTGTGTTTGTGTGTGTGTTTGTGTGCGTGTTTGTTTGTGTTTGTACGTGTTCGTGTGTGTGTGTCTTTGTTTCTGTATGTGTGTTTGTTTTTGTGCGTGTAAGTTTGTGTTTGTGTGTGTGTGTGTGTGTGTGTGTGTGTGTGTGTGTGTGTGTGTGTGTGTGTATGTAGGTAAGTCGACAGTTAGACTGTTAGATAATTTCACATATCTACTCACGGTTTCCTGAAGACTATATATTACATTCTCTATATCACAGATAATAGTAACTGTTATCCTGAAAATCTTAATGTTAAAGATAACGATGATTTAAGTGACTGAGAAAACGAAAGAATGATGCAAAGTGATGACACAATATTAATTAATCGTCACAATATATTAATTAATGTCGTTAATAGTGCCTGATATCGTCACCAATATCCGATGTTGAAATGTATTTATAACAGAAAGAAAAAGAAAACATTTTTTTTCTTACAACAAAAATGTTCCCTAATTTTTAAAAGTTTTAAAGTTTTAAAACTGGTGAGGTGAAGAACTTAACAAAAAAAAAAACACGAACAGAGCCAAACATCTGTGTCTCAAATATCTTTTTTGAAAACTCGAAAAAATGCCCTGAGATAAAAAAGATAAATGAATATATATATATATATATATATATATATATATATATATATATATATCTATATATATATATATATATATATATATATATATATATACACTTAACACAGTTTTAAAAATAAGTAATGAAGATCAAGATTATGTGCAGTATTCTGTTTTTCTTTTTCGTAAACACTAAATTTTTCATTACCAGTTATGAAACCTTCCATCAAAGTAAGAAGTCCGGGCGAAGTATTGAAATGTGTCCTGCATTGACTGAGTTTGCGTGAGAGCGTGTGAAATTCATAGAAATTAATGGCTTGAATGCTCTCCTTCCATTTCCGGTTCTTGTTGTGACTTTTAAATATTTTTCTGTTCTCTTTTTATGTGCCTCTGTTCTGTTTATCCGTGTATCTATCTCTTTCTCTCTCTCTTTCTCTTTCTCTCTCTTTCTCTTTCTCTCTCTCTCTCTCTCTCTCTCTTTCTCTCTCTCTCTCTCTCTCTCTCTCTCTCTCTCTCTCTCTCTCTCTACGTTCTTCTTTTTCGTGTCTTTGTGTCTCTCTCCTCTCTCTCTCTACTGTTTTCTTTATTTTGTCTTTGTGTCTCTTCCTCTCTCTCTCTTTCTACTCTTCTTCTGTATTATCTGTCTCTGTGCGTCATCTATCTATCTATTATTCTGTCTTTCTTTCTGTTGGTCTTTCTATCTATCTTCCTTCCTCTCTCTTGTTACCTACCTTCTGTTCCCTCTATCTCTATCTATCCATTTCTATCTATCTATCTACCTCTCTGTCTGCCTGTCTGTTTGTCTGTCTGTCTATCTATATATCTATTTGTTTATTGATCTATCCGTCTGTCAGTCTATCTCTCTATCTATCTATCTATCTATCTATCTATCTATCTATCTATCTATCTATATATATATATATATATATATATATATATATATATATATATATATATATATATATATATATGTCTACCTATCTCTCTATTTGTTTGCTTATCTATCCATCTATCTCTATCTTTATCATCTATCTGTCTATCTATATGCTTGTTTGCCTATTTATAAGTCTTACGTTTCTGTCTATCGATCCATCATTCTATTTATTTATCTATCTATCGTCCTTTTCTTCTCTGTTCCTTCTTGTTCTTCCTCCTTCTCTTCTTCTAACAAATTACCAGTCGCTCTTCGTTTACAGGACCTCTCAGTCTGCCTATCTACTTCTCTGTCTATTGATCTATCTATCTATAATCACTTACAATATCAGTCAAATTTCTTCTCTCTCTTATCTATACATCTAACCCATAAATAGCTTTTTTTTTCTTCCCTCTCCAATCCATCTATTTATCTCTCTCGCCAGTTATTTGTTTATTTTTCTCTCCATCCATCTACTGGTCTGTTTCCATCTATCTCCTTATCTATTTCTCTATCTATCTCTCCATCGGTCTTTTTTATCTATTTATCTTTTCATTCTTCGCTGTCTCTTCTCTCCTTCTCTCCCTTTCTTCTCCAGTCTTATTCTCTCTTTCTGTTTCTCTCTCTTTCTATTTCTCTTTCTTTCTGTTTCTCTCTCTCTCTCTTTCTCTCTCTGTGTCGGCTCTCTCTCTCTCTCTCTCTCTCTCTCTCTCTCTCTTTCTCGCTCACTCTCTTTCTCTATCTTTCTATCTCTATCTCTCTCTATCTCTCTCTCGCTCTTTCTTCTGCCTTTCTCTCTTTCTCTCTTATTATCTATCTGTCTATCAATCTATCTACCTATCTACCATCCGTTCATCCATCCACCCATCCATCCATCCATCTTTCCACCTATCTGTCTATCTATCTGTCTACCTGTCTGTCTGTCCAACTGCCTATCTATGTGACTGTATTAACAGCAGAATATACTAAAAGGATAAAAAAAAAATTGTGTTACTGTGAAATCCAGTTGGATAAAAAGGAAATGCCAGTGATCGACAACTAAATAAATAATGAATTAGCAAATAGAGAGGGAGTGGGGGGAGGGGGAGGGAGGGAAGGAGAGAAAGAAAGAATTGGATGAGATATTTGCATACACACACGCACACAAATTTATGTGTATATATATATATATATATATATATATATATATATATATATATATATATATATATATATATATATATATACGTGTGTGTGTGTGTGTGTGTGTATGTGTGTGTGTGTGTGTGTGTGTGTGTGTGTGTGTGTGTGTGTGTGTGTGTGTGTGTGTGTGTGTGTGTGTGTGTGTGTGTGTGTGTATGTAAGTATGTATGTATGTATACAAAAAATACAGTGGGAATAAAATTTTATTCCTATGCTTTTGGTCAAAACGAAAACAAAACTAATGTATTTTCTATTTCGCTGTCATTTGGATCATTGATGATAAGATAAC
>NC_051388.1:9257845-9260345 GCF_015228065.2 Penaeus monodon
GTGTGCGTGTGCGCGCGTGTGTGTGTAGGTATGTTCTTCAAGTTTGTATATATGTATATATGAGTGCATGCATATGAATAGGAATATCTACAACGGAATATATTTTCATTCTGGGCCCATACTTCCCCTTGCACCCAACCCCGATATTGCAAGGCTGTTCCACTGAGACGGCAACCACAACCATAACTCCTAAACAATTACATATTCTTTCTCTCTTCCTGACGGACGTCCACTTTCAACGACTACTCATGCGAACTCCAGCCACAACTACCCACTTACTACAACTAACAACCACAACTATCATCTACAGCCTACATCTACAACCATCATCCACAGTCTACCACCACAACCACAACCATCTACCGCAACCATCAACCACAGCCCACAACCACAACCATAACCATCAACCACAGCCTACAACTACAACCACAACCACAACCTACAACCACAACCTACAACCACAATCTACAACCACAACCACAATCTACAACCACAACCAAGGAGCTTCACTTTTTCCGGGGACCGAACACTACAAAGGCCCCATCATAATCATACACTGTGACCGACTTTATAGCGTTATCTCCCTTCCTCTATCCCCTCATTCCTTCACTCCCCCCTCCCCCCTTCACCTCCCCATTTCTCTTTATTCTCCTCCTCAATCTTTTTTTCGCTTTCTCTCTTCTCCCATTCTCACAATTCGTCTCTTGTTTTCCCTTTCTCCCTCATATCCTCATTCTTCTCCTACTCAATTTTCTTTTGTCCTCTCTCATCTCCCTTTCCACTCTTCTTCCTTCGTTCGCCCTCACTCCTACCCCCTCCCACCTTCATCTCCCTTCCTTCACCTTCCCTTCTTTCCCCTCACTTCTGACCTGCGTCATTCTCCGAATTTCATTCTTTTTCATTTGCCTCTTTTACCCCTCAGTCTTCTCTCCTCACCCCTCTTAGCTCTCCCTCGCTACTCCTCACTCTTCACCCCTCTCTCTCCCCTCTCTCTCCCCTCTCTCTCCTCTTTCTCTCCCCTCTCTCTCCCCTCTCTCTCCCCTCTCTCTCCCCTCTCTCTCCGCCCCCACCTCTCTCTTCCTACTTCTTCCCCTTTGCCTCTCCCCTCCTCTCTCACCACTCACCCCCTCTCCCTTTTCTCCGCCCTCATCTCATCCCCATCCTCCTTCTCCCTTCCTCCCTCTTCCCTCTCCCTCCTCACCCCTTTATCTTCCCCTCCCTCTCACCTCCGCCTCTCCTCCTTCGCTCTCCTCTTCCTTCTCCCTCTCCCTCTCCCCCTGACCTTCCGTCTCCCTTTCCCAGCCCTAATCTAATCTCTCCCCTCTCCCCCTCTCCCCTCCCCTGGGGCTATAACCGCATACCATAACGGGCATATTGTGAGCCTACATTTGGGTTTGTATTAACTCTCTCTCTCTCTATCTCTCTCTCTCTCTCTCTCTCTCTCTCTCTCTCTCTCTCTCTCTCTCTCTCTCTCTCTCTCTCTCTCTCTCTCTCTCTCTCTCTCTCTCTCTCTCTCTCTCTCTCTCTCTCTCTTCTCTCTCTCTCTTCTCTTTTCTTTCTCTCTCTCTCCGACAGAACAGACTCTCGACAGAACGGGTAATATCTTTTCGTCTACTGCGCGTTGATGGTCTGGTGCTGTTGCGGTGGTGTGTTGGGGTGTGGTGGTGGTGTGTGTGTGTGCTGTGTGTGTGGTGTGTGTGTGTGTGTGTGTGTGTGTGTGTGTGGGGTGTGTGTGTGTGTATGTGGTGGGGTTGTGGTGTGTGTGTGGTGTGTGGTTGTGTTGTGTGTGTGTGTGTGTGTGTGGTGTGTGTGTGGTGTGTGTGGGTGTGTGTGGGGATGGGTGTGTGTGTGTGTGTGTGTGTGTGTGTGTGTGTGTGTGTGTGTGTGTGTGTGTGTATGTGTGTGTGTGTGTGTGTGTGTGTGTGTGTGTGTGGATGGGTGTGGGTAAATGTTTGCTCAGGTGTGAGTGCTTAGATATAAGTGTGGGTGGGTGTGGAAAAGCCTGCGTGTGGGAATGGGTTACTGTGGGTTGCGTGTGCGTTTGTGTTTGTGTGGGTGCATGTGGGTGTGGGTATGTTTGTATGGGTGCATGTGGGTGTGAGTGTGGGTGTGGGTATGGGTGTGTGGGTGTGGGTATGGGTGTGTGGGTGCATGTGGGTGTAGAAGGATAGTGAGATTGGATTCTCGTGCAGTTGTATGTGGTTCTAGCTGTGTAGGTATTTTCTGAAGGCGGATGTGAGTGTTAGTATTTGCGTCTTTATGGTTACTATGTCTCTCTCTCTCTCTCTCTCTCTCTCTCTCTCTCTCTCTCTCTCTCTCTCTCTCTCTCTCTCTCTCTCTCTCTCTCTCTCTCTCTCTCTCTCTCTCTCTCTCTCTCTCTCTCTATCCGTGAGCGCGCGCGTGTGTGTGTGTGTGTGTGTGTGTGTGTTAATCTGTGTGTGTGTATGTACGCGTATGTTATTGTTTCTGTGTGTGAAGGAGAAAAAATTAACTGTTCTTT
>NC_051388.1:9282845-9285345 GCF_015228065.2 Penaeus monodon
CTTTTTCTTGTTATCAGTCTTAGTCTGTTCCTATTCTTATCTCATTTTTGTTATCATTCTTAGTCTTCCTCTTGTTTTTCATTCTTATTAAGCTTCTTTTTCTTATTCTCATTCCTTTGTTCGTCTTCTACTTCCTCTCATTTTTTTATCATTGCTGGTATTTTCTCTCTTTCTTTCCTTCTTTCTTTCTTTATATCTTTCTTTTCCTTTTTGATTGGAATTTATGCCAGTGACTTAATTTTTAACGTTGCAAAAGAGAATTAAAGCGAGGGAAGAGAGAGACAGAAAAAAAAAGTAAAGGGAGACGGAACTAAGAGATGGGGAATGTAGGGAGGAAGAGGGAGAAAGAAAGAGAGAGAGAAGGAGGGGAGGCAGAGAAAGAGAGAAAGAAAGGGAGAGAGAAGGAGGGGAGGCAGAGAAAGAGAGAAAGAAAGGGAGAGAAGGAGGGGAGGCAGAGAAAGAGAGAAAGAAAGGGAGAGAAGGAGGGGAGGCAGACAGACAGACAGACAGACAGACAAGCAGATGGAGAGTAAGAACTATACAGAAAAAAATGTTAATTAATCAACTTTATCGTTATTTTCTTTTAAATTTTCCCCCGTTGTTCTCCTCAAGTAATTTGTCGGTTGACTGGTCACTCTAAAGGAACTTTTTTTTGTACCTGAACCTCTTTTAAGGTACGATGCTACGAAAAAGTATAATATAAATAATAATGATTCTGAAGTTCATTTTGGAGGTTGGGTTTTAAATGAGAAATAAACATATAGATAAAGAGAAAAATAATATAAATACACACGCATAAGCACACGAACACACATACATCTACACACACACACACATACACACACAAACACACACA
The DNA here is from genome assembly GCF_015228065.2 of Penaeus monodon. Lineage (NCBI taxonomy): Eukaryota > Metazoa > Arthropoda > Malacostraca > Decapoda > Penaeidae > Penaeus > Penaeus monodon. The sequence continues at coordinate 9,283,702 of NC_051388.1, forward strand.
CACACAAACAAACAAACATACACACACACACACACACACACACATCAACACACACACACACACACACACACATACACACACACACACACACACACATACACACACACACACACACACACACACACAAACAAACAAACAAACAGAAACAAACAAACACAAACAAACAAACAAACAAACAAACAAACAAACACACAAACAAGCAAACAAACACAGAATAAGAAAGAACAACGCAACGCCAAATACGGCAGTGAGCAAGAGCGGCCCAGAGAAGCGAGCAAGAGGTGAGAGTTGCCTGTTGAGAAAGCCAAGGCGAGTGTGAGGGCTTGCGTTGCATCGTGTTGCAAATGAATTATTGCAGATCTTGCCGTCGGCTCGGACAAAGAGAAGCGCTCTCCCGTTCTCTGGCCTCTTTTTTTATCCTCCTCCATCCCCCTTTCATCTACCTTCCTTTTCCTTCCTCTATCCTCGCCCTCCTCTCCTCTTCCCCTTTATTTCTCTGTCCCCCTTTCCTCTTCCTCTTCCTTCCTCTTCCTTCCTCTATCCTCGCCTTCTTCTCCTCTTCCCGTTTCTTTCCCTCTTCCCCTTTCCTCCTCCCCTTCCTTCCTCTTCCTCTTACTGTTCTCGCCCTCCTCTCCTCTTCCCATTTCTTCCTCTGGCCCGTGATTATCCTTGTTCTCTTCTTCCTCCTTTCCTCTTGTTCTTCTCTCCTCTTATCCCTCTTCCTCTCAGTTTATTTCCCCTTATATTCTTCTCTCCTCTTTGTCCACTCCTCTCTTCCCCTTCCTCTTCCCTTTCCCTTTTCCTTTCTTCTCTCTTCCACTTCCTTCCTCCTTTCCCCTTTCCTTTCCCCTCTTCTCCTTCCTCCCCCTTTCCTCTTTCCTTTCTTCTTTCCCCCATTCTTCCCCAATTCATTCCCCTTCTCCTCCTCCTCCTCCTCCTCCTCCTCTTCCACCTCTATCCTCTTCCTCTATCCCCCTCCTCTACCCCCCTCCTCTATCCCCCTCTTCTTTGCGCCTCCTCTATCCCCATACTTTATCCCCCTCCTCTATTCCCCTCCTCTATTCCCCTCCCCTATTCCCCCTCCTCTACCCCCATCTTCTACCCCTATCCTCTATCTCCCTTCCCTATTCCCCCCCCCTCTACCCCCATCTTCGACCCCCATCCTCTACCCCCATCTTCCACCCCCACCCTCTTCCCCCACCCCTATCCCCACCCTCTACCCCCTTCCCTATCCCCACCCTACGTTACACACCGCTGCGCCCATTCATGTGCCGGTTCTGCAGTGTGCCACGGACGCTCTCTGAGGCTAATGTACTCGGGGGCAAGAATAGTGTCAGGATGTATGTATGTATGTATGTGTGTGTGAGGGGGGGGACGTGTGTGGGGAGGGAGATGGGGGAGGGCATCTATGTATGTGTGTGTGTGTATGGGTGTGTGTGTGTGTGTGTGTGTGTGTGTGTGTGTGTGTGTGTGTGTGTGTGTGTGTGTGTGTATGTGTGTGTGTGTAGGGGTGGGGGCATCTGTGCGTGTATGGGTGGGGGCATCTGTGTGCGTGTGGGGGGGGGGGGGTATCTGTGTGTGTATGTGTGTGTGTGTGTGTGTGTGTGTGTACGTTTGTTTGTGTGTATGCTGAGAAGGAATTGA
>NC_051388.1:9290345-9292845 GCF_015228065.2 Penaeus monodon
TGTGTGTGTGTGTGTGTGTGTGTGTGTATGTGTGTGTGTGTGTGCGCGTGTGCTTACCTCTATGTCCTTGAATTTTTGCTTATAATGCTTTGAATTTCATCTCCTTAAAATAACTAACTAAATAAATAAAAGAGGGAATAGAACAAAAACAAAACATTTCACAAATCCAACGAAGCAGAAGAAAGTGGACAAGACAAGAGAGGATGATAGGAAGACCGAATAAATTTAGAATTAATAAAAAAGGGAGTAACAGGGAACAGCGAAAATGGAGCAAAGGAAAGAGAGAGATTAACGAAAAGAGGAGAAAAGAAGAAGAAGAGGAGAGAGACAAATAATAAATATGGAACAGAGATCAACGGACGGAAAAGGATGAGCGATGAGCGAGAGCCAAGTAGATAGATAGATGATTATATAGATAGATAGATAAGTGGACGGGATTAAAAAGATAGACAGTTTGATGGATACATATTATCAGATACATAAATAGACAGATATGGATGCATAAAAAGATACACCTAGATAGCTACTGAGATATAGATAGATAATGAGAGCCAGATAGATAGACAGATACTGAACGACAGATAAACATATAGATATTGAGAGACAGATACATACCGAGAGACTGAGCGATACATAAGACGAGGATCTATACGAATAGATACATAAATTGATGGATAGACATAGGTAGAAAAAATATGCCGATGAATATTAATTGATAGATAGAAAGAAATTACATGACGCCTTCTGAGACAAGAGGATCCGGCCGAGACACTGGAAGAGGGTCGAGGGATTTGGGTCTGAAGTGACGTTTGAAAAAAAAAATAATAATGGTGATAAGGATGATATAATAATGTTAATGATAGGGTGATAGAAGAATGATTGATAATGATAAGGGTGATATAAGAATGGTGATAATGATAGGGGTGATAGGATAATAATGATGATAATGATAATAATGATGATAGGGTTGTTAATGAAGGAGTGAATTACGTTTGAAATTTTATTTGTTAATTCGTGTTGGGAGTCCTACAGACATTATATATATGAATAAGTAAGATTTACTTTTACAGAAATGCAAAGGAAATGAATCAGTTAAAAAAAAATGACAATAAACGGCATTCTTCCATGTGTTAAAGAAAACGTTGCTGTTATTCTACATTACTGTACTGTAAAAAATCAGTAAACTACATTATGAAATAGCGTTCCGTCACTTTGAAAACTCGTATATAAAATGCATTCATCTTCCGTCGCTTGTACTTTGCCTCAGCCCTCCTACACACAAAACCTAAAGTATTGCCAGAAACACTGCAGATAACACGTCTCAAACACGTTACACACACTTTTCTACAAGCCCCAAACATGTTGTTAAAATCCCCTGTACAAAAGCAAGTGATTCTCCACACCACAAATGTTCCCGCCCAGGTAATGGCGACAACAGTGTCTCGAACCATTGGTAGTGGCTTCGAACGTCCATAGGAGATGTGTTGAACATGTATACTGACATGCTCGTAGCGATGTTTCGAACCACGTTTCATATCATGTTTACGAGTGTACGAGACCACATGTACATATAAACAATCGTTTTGCCAGGTACACAGCATGAGCCTTACAGATTTTTAATGCTACTTTTATCTCTTGATAAAAACAACACGGTTACTAGATCAGTTTTTTTGTTATATGATTTAAATCAGTCGATTTTCCCTTGCAAGATAAACAACACAGCTTTACCTGTCTACTGATTATAGCAAATGCTACTGCGCGTCGATGGTTCTATTCTCAAAACAAAGCAATTTGCTATTGTTCTCCCAGACGCTATCTCTCTCTCTCTCTCTCTCTCTCTCTCGCGCGCGCGCGCGCGTACGCACACACACATACTGTACAGTAAATAAAAAAGATAATTGTAACTAGTATGATAAAGTTGCTATCATTATTATTATTATCATTGATGTTATTTTTATTATTATCATTATTATCATTATCTTCATTGATATTGGTATTTATCATTATTATAATCATTAGATCTTTATTATCATTATTATCATTGTTATTATCATTTGCATTAATATCATTATTGATATTATTATTACTATTATCATTTGCATTAATATTATTATTACTATTTTTATTTGTATTAATATTCTTATTAATATCATTATCATTATTTATATCAATATTATTTTCAATATCATTACTATCATCATTATTACCATCATTTCTATTATTATCATCATTTGTTGTTGTTTTTTCTTATTATTATCTTTATTGTAATAATGATGATGATGATACCAATAATAATAGCAACAAGGATAATAACGATAATTATAATCATACTACAACTTAATGAATACCTAGATTTATATTTTTTTTGCAAATTCTCGGAATAATGTCAGGTCTCCACAAGAAGCAACGTGGCAAAGGAGCAATAAATCTTACAGTAAATTCGTCAAGGCATTAAGAGTATCGAATCCCAAGTCAACAACCGTCACTTGGCCTTTGTTAT
>NC_051388.1:9305345-9307845 GCF_015228065.2 Penaeus monodon
TTGCCAGTAATGTTGAAAATAAGGAAGATTAGGATTATAGTGACAAAGATAATAATAATGATAATGATGCTAATAATGATGATGATGATAATTATAATGATAATGATAATGACAGTAATGATAATAATAATAATAATAATAATAATGATAATAATAATAATAATAATAATAATAATAAAATTAATAATAATAATAATAATAATAATAATAATAATAATAATAATAAAGATAATGATGATAATAATAATAATGATAGCAATGTTAATATTCATAAAGATAAAGATAATAGTAATAATAATGATAATAATGGTAATAACGAAGGATAAAACACAATATTGATACAATGGTAGAAAAACCGACGATGCACAAACTAGATTTATTGAAAATGAGACAAATAAGGCAACGCAACGCGGCGAAAACAGGGCAGGTGAGGACAGACGAACGGAAGCGAAGGGAGGTCAGGTCAGGTTAGAGGATCAGGCGGTCTATGCCAAGAGCGGCCGGCATAAGGGAGAGAGGCGGTGGCTTTGGGCAGCGAGGAGACCCGTCGGCAGGACAAAGCCGCTGTTCAAGTTGAAATTAGGCAGCAGTTTGATTAAGGAGGATTCCATCGGTCTGCGAGCGTGGACATCAGCGGAAGGAAAGACAATTCGCGCAGCTGGCCGGGCCATCTGATGGATAATGGAAATGTTAATTGAAATAATGATAATGGTACCGAAAAAAACGATAATGGTACTGAAAATTATAAGAATGATAAGAATGATTATAACAACGATTATCATAATAATAATAATAATAATAATAATAATAATAATAATAATAATAATAATAATAATGATAATAATAATAATAATAATAATAATAATGATAATAGTTATAATAATAATAATAATAATAATAATAGTAATGATAATAATATAATAATGATAATAATAATTATAATAATAATAATAACAATAATGATAATAATAACAATAATGATAATGATAACAAAACACCAATAATGATATTGCTATTATTATTATTATTATTATTATTATTATTATTGTTATCATTATTACTATCATTATTGTTGTTATTACTATTATTATCATCAATATCATCATCACTATTGTTATTATTTTCATTAACATTATCTTTTACCATTATTATTATTATCATCGTTATTATCATTAGCATTAGCATTTTTGTTATTGTCATTATTGTTATTATCATTACTATTATCCTTATTTTTATTATTGTTATTATTATTATTATTATTATTATTATTATTATTATTGTTATTATTATTATTATCATTATTATTATTGTTGTTATTGTTATTGTTATCATTATCATTACCGTTACTATTATTATTACAGTTGTTATTATTATGATTATATTCATTATTATCATTATCATTATTGTTCTCATTATTATTATTATCATCATCATTATCATCATTATTATCATCATCTTCATTATTAGAATTATTAGCAACATTACTATTATCATCATTATTAATGTTATCATCATCATCAATTATTATTATTATCAATATCATTATTGTTATTATCATCATCACTACTACTACTATGATCTGTTTTCCATTATTCTCATTTTCCAAATTATCATCCTCATCACCAATATCACGATTCCTTATTATCCTTCTCATCTTCACAATTATCATATTATTTTCGTCGTCAATTAAGAATTTAAAAATTACATTTTCCCGCCAAAACAGGAACACCTAATTGAATTCCCAGGATGGAAACCATGCACGATCTGTGAGCAATAAGGCTTGGCAATTGAACAACACAGATCTGTAAATTAATGTCGGTAATGAAATGCCATCATCAGTCATGCAATATTGCATTTAAAGATTTATGCGAGTTGCATAACTCACGGGCAATTAAACCGGGACAGACGCTTGCCGTTTTTCTTTTATTTTGGCGGGAATCCTCGATGGGGGAGGGGGAGGGAGGGAGGGAGGGAGGTTCCCATTTATATGTGTGTGGGAGGGTTTGATAGATGGGTGGGTGGGTGGGTGGGTGGGGTGGTGGATGTATGGATCTTACACACACCCACACGCAGACGCGCACACACACACACGCATATATATATATATATATATATATATATATATATATATATATATATATATATATATATATATATATATATATATATGTATATATATGTATATATGTATGTATATATATATATATATTATATATATATATATATATATATATATATATATATACATATATATGTATGTATATATACTTATATGCGTGTGTGTGTGTATGTATATACATATGTCTATAAATGTGTATATGTGCGTTTGAGTATATATGTGTGTGTGTGTGTGTGTCCGTGCGTGTGCGGATATATATATATATATATATATATATATATATATATATATATATATATATATATACATATATATACAGACTGACAGGCAGATAGACAGAGAAAGAGAGCATCCATCCGCAGCAGCAGAGTGATGATCAGG